>NC_022013.1:47195851-47196754 GCF_000317375.1 Microtus ochrogaster | reverse complement strand
ATATATCGCAAGGCAATGTTAATTTTTTCAAATGCAGTCCTCTAAGATTAACATTGGGCGGTGGGAAACACCTGGAGTCTTTGCTGAGCCTAGAGGGTCAAGCTAGTCTACTCAGTGTCAAAATAAACAATCAAAGAATTGTTTTTTATTGAAACTAAAATTGAGTTAATTTTTGGCAGCCAAAACCATTCGGAATAGAACATTGGTTTGTATGGCATGTGTGCTATTTGCCTGTGGATGCCAAAGGTTGGCATCGATGTTCTCCTCAAATATTCTCCACCTCAGAGCTTTAGAAAGAACCTGGAACCTACCATTCAGTTAAGGTCGCTGGCTATCCACTGCCGAGGCACAAACGGGTCTCCACAACCACTTCTTTTTACATGGATAATGGGTACCTGAGCTCAGATCCCTCATATTTCCACACAAATTGCTTGGCCCACTGTGTGATCTTTCTACATCAAGAACTGCTTTCCAGACATAAAGCATGATTTGTCAAAGCGGAACAGGGAGCGGAGGGAATCAAGATGTAGCTCCCTAGAAACCACAGGCAGTATCTTCTGGTGTGAGGGTGACACACAGTTTGTGACCAGTTGAGCAGCCGAAATTCTACTTAACTTCATCTCAGTGGTTGCTGCAATTTGTGACCCTTTGAAATGAGTTTATTATGAAGCTGAGGGATGAGCATTTCTTCTAGTAATTTCGAGATGATTAATTGTAAGTGATCAAAAGCATATCCCACTGATGGGCAACAGCACTGTATGAACGACAAGATCTGAAGAGAGTATTTTGTAGAAATAGGAGCGGCGGGCTGCGTCCCGGCACCCGGCCGCCCACATGGCTAGCTCTACCCGAAATAATTACACGGATACTGTGTTCATTTAATCACCGCTTGGCCCTTTAGCT
>NC_022013.1:47095060-47193181 GCF_000317375.1 Microtus ochrogaster | reverse complement strand
GGAGTCTGACCTCACTTCCTCTTCCTCCCAGCATTCTGCTCTGTTTACTCCTCCCTCCTGTTGTAACCTATCAGGGCAAGCAGCTTCTTTATTAAATCAACCAATGACCTTCCTCCATCAGTATTTCTCTATCAGCTACTCGTGGCAGATTGTGTTCACACCCTGTTCCCTGCCTGCCTCCAGTGGTGGTAGCAATTTTGTTTATGAAACACTAAAATATCAAATTTTTATCAACAATTGTAATCACGTCTCCAAAACTATTTCTAAAATCAGAGTAACTGTTTCAGTAATTGCTTAAGATTTGGGGATTTAATATATTTGTTTGTTTCCCCTGTCCTTGAAAGACTTTCTAATAGAATGTACCTAATTCAGACACAACTCTGTTAGCATGCCCTTTGGGGCAGAGGAAACACTTTGGGGGTGCAATAGAGCAGCCATACATGATGGGCTGGGCATGCCAGGCAGCGAGTTAGGCTTACTCACTACTAGAGAGTTTCCCTCATCTCCTGTCAGTCCATGCTCTCAGCATCTGCAGCTCACTCAGCCTTGGCAATGCCAGCTGTGCTCGGCGAGGCGACGCTCAGGGATTACTCTCACCTAATCCAAACAGAGCTCTGCTATGGAGGCACGTGACCAAGCTTTGCACAAATGTCAAATAAAAAAATATTCAGTGTTCAGTTGCCTCTTACATTGTATTCTCTTTCTTAATTGAAGATAAACTGTTTCTCTTATAATAAATTCTGATTATGGTTGCTCCTTCCCAAATTCCCCCCAGAGCTTTCCTACTTCCCCAGTCACCCAAACCCCTGACACTCTTTCTTCTTCTCTTTCATTGGGATACAAGTGGGCATTAATAATTAATAATAATATTAGTAGTAATAAAAGCAAACTCAAATAGGACAAAATAAATAGGATAAGAAGAGTCAAAGAAAAAACAAAAGAAATACAAACAGGCACCGGACACACACATTCCCACACGGAGAATCCATGAAAACAAAATCAGAAACCATAAGCCGGGCGATGGTGGCGCACGCCTTTAATCCCAGCACTTGGGAGGCAGAGGCAGGCGGATCTCTGTGAGATCGAGACCAGCCTGGTCTTACAGAGCTAGTGCCAGGACAGGCTCCAAAGCCACAGAAAAACCCTGTCTCGAAAAAGACAAAAAAAAAAAATCAGAAACCATAATATATAACCAAAAGATCTGTGAGGGAAATGAAATGCTCAGACAAAGCATTGTGAGACAAGGAAACACTCCAAAAATTCAATTTTTGGCCATCTACTACTGGCCTTTAGATGTTGCCTGTATTCCCAGAGAAGCTAGATTGGAAATTTTATTTTTTCCTTGCAGTTATCCATTGGAGGAGGTCAGGGATGGGGCCTCGTGTCTACTTCCTCTCCCAGCACGGGGACCCCATCTGGCTGAGATTTGTGCAGGGCCACAGTCTCTGTGAGTTCATAAGGGCGTCAGTCCTTTTGTGTCTGTAAGACACTGTTTACTTGGTTTCTCCCATCCCCACTGGGCCTTACACTCTTTCTTCCCTCTTTTGTGCAGGATTCTCTGAGCCTTGAAGGGAGGGATTTGATGGAGACATTCTCTTTAGGACTGGGTGTTTCAGTAACTATCTTTCACTCTTTGCACGTTGTCTAGCAGAGGGTCATTAGGAGTCACTTTATTGCTATGCTTCTTTAGCAGAACAATAATATTTTGTTTTCCCCATAGGTCACCCACTTATCTGGTCTCAGGCTCTTGGTCACCTGGGCAGTGTCAGATGTGTGTTCTATCTTATAGACTAGTCCTTACTTCCCAGCAAACAGTAGTTGGTTACTTCTACAACTTTTGTGCCAATATTACACCAGCATAGCATGCCTCGCAGGCAGGTCACCATGGCAGATTAGAGGTTTTGTAGCTGGGCTGGTGTTTACCTCTCTCTTCTGGTAGTGTACAGAGAGTCTTCCAGTACCGTGAGCACCAGTCATGATTCTGACTCATCATCATCCCCTTGTTCAGTGAGTCATGTACGTATTGTCTTTAGCAATGGAATCTTACCATCAGTTTGTACAGACCAACCAATATCCTAGGCTATAGCCTGGGTTGTCAAGGAGCCCCTTTGGCCAGCAACTCAATCAGATGTACAGCATTGGCACTGAAGGTTTCATTTGGCGAAGAGTTTTGTCTAGTTAGGGCTTTGTCTCTCCTGATATGTGGTGATTCCAATTTAGATTACTTCCCCATATGAGCTATACTACGAAGTTGCTACTGTGTTAGGTACCCCATACCACACCCTCAAATGGCTCCTCGTTTGATCTGTCCCTCCCCCATTACTTCCCCTACCTCCTCTTTCTTTTCCTCGTTGGAATAGGAAAGTATAAATCATCTTCTTTATAGAGCAACTAAAACTGAGCTTATGAATTTTTCTTTTTCTTGTCCTACAGTTTTCACATCCAGCTGCACTAATGGATGACCGTGTCCTCAGTGGTGCTGTGTGTGTCTGATGTAAAGCCATTGACACTGAAGAAGACAGGTCCCAGAGATCCACAGACATAAAGAATTGCTAGCTCAGGACTAAGCCACAGAACAAGGCAACTAGTCTGTTGTTAGGTTTATCTCTGCTTTGGGGAAGGTTTGGAGAGCAATGCTGGAATCTGAGGCAGCCTATTAAGGTGGTGTAGACATAGCACCTCGTAGTGAGATTCCCTGCCCCAGGCCCTTCCCACCTGTGAAGCACAAGTGAATAGTGTGTTGACTACAGGTTTCTGTCCCACCCAGACCCACAGCCATTCAGTCCCAAAGAAACCCATAGAGGTCCACATTAATTATAAACTGGTTAGCCTATTAGCTCAGACTTCTTATTAACTCTTATAACTTACATTAGCCCATAAGTCTTGTCTGTGCTAACCACATGGCTTGGTACCTTTTATCAGTGATAAAGTCTTATCTTGCTGTCTGGATGATGACTGCAGACTCAACCTTTCCGCTTCCCAAAATTCTCCAGTTCTCATTGCCCCACCTATACTTCCTGCCTGGCTACTGGCCAATCAGCATTTTATTAAAGCGATGCTAGCAACAAATCTTTACAGGATAGAAGACCATTGTCTCACAGCACTAGTAGCTTGACCCGAAGGGCCTATTGGAGAGGCAACATTCACCTTGACTTTGCTTCTGGGTTAGGTCTCCCTGACTGTTCTTCCTACCTTGTCACCAAATGAGTAAGGTCTGTCACTTTTCTGACAAACCCCACTGGCATGGCAGCCAGGGAAGAGAGGCACTCCGGGCTCTGGCAAAGTCTGAACACATCAGCAGCTTTCTGAGAAGTATCAAGGTGCAATCGCTGGACCTAAAAAGTAGCACATACCTTCCCTACTTCACTCTTTTGAGTTTCTTGGTCATGAAATTGAACCCTACATTGTGGACCATGTTGGGAATATAGGCAGGCTGCCTATAAATCCTAGTGTAAGTTACAAGTAATGGAATGATAAACAGCAAAGGACACATTAATAAGCAGGAAGTATGATAATGATGGAAGATGCGAGCTGAGCCACAGCCATTCTCTGCTTTCCAGGAGAGGCATGCAGGTTAGTCAGGGGCCTAGAGATACCACTCTCAGGAATGACTTCCTTGGCACCTAGAGTTAATCAGTAGAGAACATCCCCCTGCAGTCTGTGAGAGGACTGACCACAGCATCTCCAATCTAACAGACGAATTATGGGATTTGATAAATGTTTTTGTCTTATTGACAGGGGACAAAAGCAAAACATTTACTTATGAATATGAAAATGAAATTGAATGCACTGAAGTAAAAATAAGGTTTTATGAGAAGTAACTCTACCTAAATAAAGCAAACTATGAGCGCGAAGCAAATGGCTGGATGCTGGCTCTGCTCCCCTGTCTCATAAAAATGAATAAAGAATGCTCTTTAAAGTTTCTGCATTCCTTATTTCAGGACAGTTTTTCTGAACGAATAACAGCATTATATCAGTTGTCACAGGCTCCGTTACTATTAAAATACGAATTCTCCATGGAAGCAGGGCCCACGTTCTTTCTTACTAGTCTCACCTAGCACAGCAAATGGCAGTGACAAAGCAGATGATTTGTGTGGCTTTAGAAACACCTACAAGGCATCATAGCTTAAAATTTCCCACAAGTTTCTCAGTCCTCCTGGAGTTTCTCAAGAATCTTTCTCAAGGATGGGTCTTTTCTTGTCCCCAACTCATAAACTACTCCTCCAGGGTCTCCCTTCTCGGTCAGCAGCCTCCCTGACACCATCCTACCATAGTTCCTTCTTCTTGCATGTTCTTCAAGTGGAAGGGGCTTAAATATGATAAAAATCTGCGAGATGTTTTTCATTGTGCTCTTCCTATGTCGGGTCCTGTGACTGAACCATCAAAGGCAACATAGCCAGAAAGGACAATGAATCTCTGGATGTTGACTAGCTTTGGACCTGTATCTGTGCACTGTAGCAGAGTTTTCCCACTTGGTCATTCTCGCCTGATTTGTATGGTGTAAGATTAGATGTCTGTACTGATAATTCAGAGCTGGGGATTGTCAGTCTTTCTCCTAAAGCCGTAAGATCAAAACATTGAGAGACAGTGAGAGATGGCATGCACATGGTCTGTGGTTCATAATTTATAAGAATTTTTAAAATTGCATTTGTGTTTGTGTGTGTATGCATGTGCTCCAGCCAGAATGTAGAGATCAGAGGATAACAAGCCAGAGTTGCTTCTCTCTTTCTACCTTTCAATGAGTTCTAGGGTTCAAACTGTGGTTGTCAGGCTCAGGCTACAAGCATTCTTATCCACTGAATAATTTTACCTGATATTTAAATATACACACACACACACACACACAGACACACACACACTGAGGATTAAATGTGGCTCTTGTGTATCCTTAGGCAAGTGTTCTCCCCTGAACCTACCCCTAGCCAGTGCCTGCATGTCCACATCTGGAATACCTTTATTTGATACCTCCAACCGGTGGGGTGAGCCAGGCCTGTGACATCAGCCCTGATCCTGGCAGTGACTTCCAGTGCCACATTAAACTGCCTAGAGCCCCTGCTCTCTTCAGCTAGACACACAGTCTGCCAGCTACCCACGGTCTCCCTGGAGCTCCAGAGAAGAGGGTGGGAAATCCGCTGGTGGCATGGAAACAATTAATTCTCTAGTTCTTCAGTTTGCCCAGAATATTCCAAGCTGTGTGAAGAAGCCCTAGCAAATGTTATTTCCATTTTTGCCAAGTGGTGTGAAACTGGAGATTTGACAATGGTATAAAAAAAAAAAAAAAAAAAAAAAAAAAAAAAAAAAAAAACATTAACTGGAATAACTGCTTTTTTTTACAATGTTGAGCACACATACAATTAAATATATATATACATATATATATATGCATACTTGGATGTTAGGGTTTTATAAATTAAGTAATTGCCTACAGAATCATAATAACAGCGTATTGCTTTAGCTTTTTGCTTTTCGAAACTAAGATGGTAGAACATGCTTTTCGGTGCTTGCTCTTTGTGGGAAACTAGCTGTTATTCTAAATGACTTCCTTCATATTCTGTTGGGTGAAATGTGTCCCTGATTTCAATGAAATAGCAACGACCTTTCACAATATATAATGTGGCTGGCCCTCTGTTCTTCGTTTATTTTGTTTTAAATGTTTTGTGTCCGGGACAAAGAGTCTAACAGCATCCTTTGGAAGGTGAGAGTCCAAGGTTTGCTGCAAGTACTCTCTGAATGGTAGTGGACCGCAGAAGTGGTTGGGCTTCAGAGCCACACTATAATGTAGAGAGATGCTGAGGGGGGATGGCACTAGAGCAAGGATCACACATTCGCCCCAGGGTCAGAGAACAAGCTAGTTCCTTCGGGAGAGTCACCGAGATGAGTCATCAGTGCCCTTCAGTGTCATGTGGAGATAAAAACCACACTGTTTTCCTTATGGGAATGCTGAACTCTCAGGAAAAATAACGTGTATCAAATACATGAAAAGTACACTACTAGACAACAATGCACAAGAGCGTATGGAGGTCATACTTGCCTCTGGGGCATGGGAAACAGGTGATGTAGAAAATATCTAGCCCCTAGGACTGCGAGTTACCCAGGCAGTACTACTGACCTCGAGGGAAGCCCAGCCAGTGGCCGTGGTTCTGGGCAAGCCTTTGCCTCTCATGGAAGAGGCATGGTTGTCAGGGCACAAGCTCTTCCACCTCTCTCCTCAACCAGCCTGGAGGGTGACTGTGAGAGCAGCTAGAAGAGTCACAAGGGGTTATTGGGGGATGTCAGGGGTACCTCTATTCCAGTGCTACAGCAATGAGGTGAGAGATAATGCCCAAACTCCATTGCAGAAACTGAACTGCCAATAGAATCAGTTGCCAAGCAAGTCATCATAGATTTATAGGAAAGCCCAAATCTCCTTCCACGTAAAATTTACAAACATCTGGCATAGAGGGCATTTTTGTTTGGTCTTTACTTGTGCTGGAGTAATCAGAATCTGTTTCCTGGGGCGCATCTCTGTTCACGATTTATACTGGAAAGCAGTGTCTGCCCAGAGCTGCAGGAGCAGCCACTTCCAGAGAAGCTTTGGAGCTCACCACCATGAGCCGTGAAATCATAGTTGCAGAAGATCCAGACATCAAATAGCCTTTGAAGGTTGTGCAGTTCCCAATTTATATTCTGTTGAAGGTCAGAACAAAAGCCTGTGAGATCAAAGAGGAAATGAAGGCTTTATGGAAGGAAGAGTGAGGGATTCTTCCCTGGAGAAAAATGAAACGTTAGGGGAAAATGTGAAAATTGGTATCCTTAAGGTCAGATTAGCAATATTTGAGTGGACCCTGCATACCAAGGCCGCTATCCTTCACCAAGCTCAAGCACATTGGTGATGAGATGGCTCATCACCCACAGCAAAGGCTGTTTTGTCTTGGGTAGCTGTAGTCAAGACTGTTGTATCTCTCTTGGTTACTCAGTCTTCCAGACGGCGGAGCAGAGTGGAGTAGAGTCCTCTGGGCTGCACACCCTCTCTAAGCCACTGTGTCTCTGCAGGGAAGATCGTGATGGGGACCAATGCTGCTGCCTGAGCCCCAGAACCGCCTCCTCTGTGAGATAAAGAAAGTGAGCTGCTTCCCCGCTCTGGTAAAGCACAAAGATAGCACATCTAATCACAAAGCACAGCTCTAGCGGGGCCTTTAAGGTGGATGCTTCCCCTGCTGACCCTTGGACCATGCCTGACCACGGCCTTCTCATTCTCTCCTCCAAGAAGCAGAGGTGACTGAGCGTTACTGCCCTCTGTGCCTTTGCCCAGAGCCTTGGTCCCTCCATCCTCCAGAGACTGTCACATCACCCAGTTCTGCACCTGTTCTAGGACCCCGGACTACTGCAGTTAAAAACTCCTATCTGTAGGGGGGCCACCACTCCACCATGTGTTAGTTACTCTCCCACATCAAGGAATGTGTGTGCCTCGCTTCCTGAGGGCAGATACATGGTCTACCAGACTACCAGCTCTATTGGGAACAGTGCCTGGCACATGAAGACATCATAAGAAAATACTGAATGAAGGAACAAGTGTGTGAATGAGGGGGGAGGATGCAAGGGATGAGCTGGACTCTCCAAGCCTCATTTTTCTCCAGCACTGCAGCAGTGTGGCTCACCTGTTCCCCTTCCCCTCTCTGCCACCTGCAGAAGCCTAAGGTGCATGACTCCAGGAGCCTGGGAGTCTGCACTTCTAAGATCCTCTGAGGTGCCTGGTGCCTGTGCTGCTGAGCAGTGGGCTAGGGAGGAGGGAAGTCATCCCTGCAGGGAGGAATAAGTCCCAGCCTCTGGCTCTCCTCCCCCTAGCTGTTTCCCACATCCTGGGGCCTCATCAGTGAAAGGACAATAAGGAAAGTGTCTGATTAGCTGGAGGATGAGTCAATCTACCCTGGGGCAAACTCACCCCTGAATGCTTCTCATTCTGTGCTAAACTTAATTTGAAAGGAGGTTGTTAAAGGAAACGCAGAGGAAACTGTAAAGTACCTCAGGTAGCCAGGAAATCCGGGATTTGCAGATTTTGACTAAACTTGTTTTAAAAGCTAAATCTTGTCCCAGGCTTTGTTTTACACTTTAAAGAGGAAAAAGGAACGTCCGAGACTCTCTCTTCCCTCATTTAGCCATCCCATTACAGCTTCCATGTGGCTGTCTTTAACCACACTGCCAAAAAGAAAAAGAAAAAAAAAAAAAAGGGAATGACTGGTGGGGTAAGTCAGTGGCTACAGGCGCTTCTATATAAGCTTAATGGCTTGATCTTAGGGACCCACATAAAGGAAAGAAAACAGCTCTCAAACATTATCCTCTGATCTCCACAAGTGTGCACACCCATATTTACACACACACACACACACACACACACACACACACACACAAAGTTAATAGTAAAAAAAAAAAAAAAACTTAAATAGCCAAAGGAACATGAGAGCTTTTATTCATATAACTTCCTAACGGAGGTTAATATCAATCCACAAAGAGGCACTTATGAACTTTTCTTCTCAGTGAGACGGCCAGCTTCTCTGATGATCTGTTTGAGAATCGGCATCTTGTTAGTTCACATGACCAGGGAAGTTCTTCAAAGTTTCAAAGCTCCAGGAAAATGGTCACTCCTGTGTTCAGCAGCAGTAAATGGTTCTATAGCCCTCACCAATGTCTTTGCCAGAACAAGAAGGTGTTTCTTCTGAATTTCATTTATAAATAGCAGCAGACTAAAGAAGACTTGAAAGACAATGTAGACTTGCTTTCATTTTATAGAAAACGCACGTATTATTAGAACCACAGCACTGGGCCAACACTGTGAAGCAGTGAGCTTGGGGCTGCCTCTTGCTCCCCGTGACCCCTTGCTGTCTCCTGTAGTTATATAAGGGAGCTGTCAAATGATAGGCAATGGCTCCCTTGTATAGTGTCAAGTCATTGTTATGAAGATTGGATTCTCTGTTGTGTTTATTCTGTACCCATTGCTTCTTAGAATCTGGCATACAGTTAGCTCCAAATAGAGGGTTGAATGATTTGACCTACTGTCATGTGATGGGGAAGTCTTGTTAACCAATTATCTTTAAGAGGTGGGACCAAGAGATGGCTTTCTGGGACCCAGGTACGCTCTCTGTGTGTGTTTCCCTCACGGCACAGCTGACCTTCTCGTTCCTGTTTCATGAGCTTTCCCCTTATAATAAATAAAAATGTAATTGTTTTATTTTTTAGCTAGCCTGGTTATTTTCCAAATTGAGCTAACTTCTACAGTTGGTGTTCAGAAGGTGGAACTCGGGCCTCCAGTGGCTCTAGCCAGGCGCTGTCAGGCCTCCATTCAGAGACAATAAAGCCACTGCTCAACCCCTAAATAATCACATAAAAACCATATTATTTGTGATATTGTTTGGCCAATAGCCTAAGTGTATTTCTGACTAACTCATATCCTAAACTAACCCATTTTTATTAATCTGTGTATAGCCACGTGGTTGTGGCTTACCAGCTAAAGTTTTGGTGTCCATTTCTGGTTGGGGCTACATGACAATTTTTACTCCACCTTTCTTTTTTGAAGAATTTAGTTTAGATTTTCCTGCCTAACTCTGTTTTCCTATAGCTCTGCTATAGGCCCAAAGCAGTTTCTTTATTAACCAATGGTAATCACAGCATACAGAGGGAAGTCCACATCACCTCCCCTTTTCTGTTTAAATAAAAAGGAAGGTTTTAACTTTAATATAGTAAAATTACATATAACAAAACATATATCAAGCAAGAATTACAGTTACAATATTTATATCTACTTTATCTGTTATAATAACTAAAGAAAACTGTACGTTCTTTAACTTCATCACAGACTCCAGAAAGATATAATATTACCTAAGTAAACAGGAAGTGCATTGTAAGCTACTTCCAAAACTCTAGAATTGACAGAGAGATCTCATGCCTAGGCAGTCACCCAAAATTCTTTTGTACCATTGGGGCATCCATCTTTAGCCTACAAACCCATAGTATTTGGCCTACTTTTCCATGAAGCAGGAAATTTTAAAGACAGCTTCGCCTATATTGACAGTTTGTCAGTCACTTGTTCCTGTATCCTGTAGAATGTTTAGCCGACTCTTTCATGAAGCAGGAACTCTGAAGGACCATCTTGCCTTTAGGCAAGTTCAGTAGTCATTTCTCTGTGGGTCCTGCATGTCTAGTTCATGAAGCAGTCTAGGCAAGAGCAGTTTCTTGCCTAAGTGACTAATAGATTCCATGAGGAGCCTCTTCAGTGCCCATTTTCCTCTTGAAGTAGCTTGGTACTGCCAGGAGCGGGTATGTCTCATTGTCATGAAAAGTCCTAAATTCCAAAACATTTTAAATGCCATATTACGTAGTCTTTTAAACGTTTTAAGGTGCCTATCCACCTGAAATGTATCTCTGTACATCTAGAAAATCTAACTAACGTGACTACAAGCTTGACTATTATAGATTAACCTATATTTTAAATTATATATTACATTTTAAATGAGCTGCACAAACACAATACGTTAATCAAGATCAGAAATACATATTCACAGTATAACAAAATTGACCTTAAATTTGTATCAATAAACCAAGATCCATACCAATGCAAATCTCTATAGCATATCCCTCTTTAAATGTAAACAAACATTTGTAGACAATATTTGGGAATATGGGCGTAGTTCTCCTCCAAACTTTTTCTTGCTGTTTATTGGGCAAGGTATTTTTGGGAGTGTATTCATAGTGACTTTTTAAGGGGTCTTGGTGCATCAAACCATATTAGTCTAGAAGCAATCCACAGGTTCTCATTCTCTGTGGAAACAAAAGAAGAACCTCTTTCCAAAGTAACATATCCTTAGGCCCAAATTTTGGAATCAAGATATCTTTGTAATATACATGCTGCTTTAGCTTAGCAGCCCATAACATGAAATGTCTCTCTGTAGTTAACTCCTTTGTAGTCAAATAAAACTCAAAGAAAACACAACAATATACATAATCCAGACTCTGTGAATTTTCCATCTTTATGTGACTTATTCTTTGTTTACTTATTTTAATCTACCACTGTCTGTACTCTGTCTCTTTAAAGACTTTACCTTTATTTTTAAAAATTCATTGACTTCTTTTTATAACTGTGTATTTTCTCTCTCTCCCAAGCCTACGTACATTTATCTAACACCGCCTTATTTAGTTTCTTTTTTTTTATGTCTGAATCTGTTCTATTGTGTATCTGAAATTTTTTTTCTGTCTTGGAGAGCTTTTAAAATAGTAATCAGCTTGGTTACAGTGGCTGTAGATACTGGCTCTGCCTCTGTCCACTTTCAAAATGGTGGAGGTACCATTACTGCCAACTCTGGGACTACCAGGTAGGAGCCATGCAGAGCACTTTAGCTCTGAGAATGAGCATGGAGCACATAAACCCTTTTTGTCTAAGTAATAGCTAAATCTGGCATTCAGAGCACTGTGCAGCCTGGAAATATCTCTGTGTATAGCCACAGAAATCCACTATGCTCTCCTGCCTGTGCACTCCTAACAGTCCTGATCTCACCGTCTGCCCAGGTTGGGGGGCACTGAGCTGCGAGCATGGTCTCGGCTACTTTCCCAAGTGGGCATACAAGCACCCAGGCCTACAAACCCCATTCAAGTGCTCCATACCCGCACCCCCAAAAAGAGTCAGAGTTTGCACCAGCAGCATGGCCTAGAAAGCTGGCATTTCAAAACTGTGGCTTTTTTTCTGCTACTACTAAGTCAGAAAAACCTCTCTTAAAGAAGTTGCAGTGTGCTGCCAGCAAGCAAAGCCCATTTGGGAAAATTAATGTGGCTAACCTTTGTTTGTTTTTTAGAGTCTAGAATTCCTTTTCAAGCCCTCTCAGGTTTTACATGGATTTATCCCCTTGCTGGGTGCCAGTTTGTTGCAATAAGGCCACTAGTTTGTATTCCTACTGCTCAGCCCCAAAATAATCACATAGAACCTATTCTATTTGTAATATGGTTCGGCCAATAGCTTAAGCATATTTCTGGCTAACTCATATCCTAAACTAACCCATCTCTATTAATCTGTGTATTGCCACATGGCTGTGGCTTACCAGCTAACGTTTTGACATTCATCTCTGGCAGAGCTAAATGGCTTTTCTCTGATACCACCCTTTTTTTTTGCAGCATTTAGTTTAGTTTTCCCTGCCTAGCTCTGTTCCCCTATAGCTCGTCTAAAGGTCCAAAGCGGTAATCACAGAATACAGAGGGAAATCCCACATCAGTCATAGAGATTTTCTCTCCACTGCAGCAATGTATGTCTATGGCTGAGTCGCAGTGCTGTGCCCTGCCACTGTATCAGGTCTCAGTCTTACCTTAGTCATTTATATCTTCCTGTTTTCTAGGTGTCCTCTAATATGTTCTTGTCTCTACCCCACGCCCTACTCAAATGGACAGCATCATCCTTAGGGTCATCATCTAAAATCCCTTATTTAAAAGAAAAAACAAACAAACAAAAAAAAAACATGGACTGTCTACCAGAATATCTCCTCTGCCAGGCACTTGAAAGAGAAGCAAGACCCAGCCCAGTGGTCTTAGGATTCAGAATCCAGAGAGCAGGTTAGCATCCTCCTGCTGCAGCTCAGCATGCAAGACAGTACTTCTCCCCTCTGCCATAGTGATAACTTACAATGGGGAGCTTCATGTCATTGTGTCTGGCAGTCTTGAGGAAAGGATAGCTGCCTTGAGGATCCATGGATTTTGGTTGTTTTCTGTCGTCTGAGAGGAATGGCATCCTTTACAAGAATATCAGAATTTCCAGGGAACATTGGGGCTCTTTTCTGGTCCACCAGCAGACTTGGATCCCCTGTTTTTGTGACCCTCAAGGAAGGGACAGCTATTGCCTCGGTCTTACAGGTAAGCAGGCTTAGCAACAGAGCCAAATGACTTGCTGGAAATCACACAGGTGCTAACCAGTGAATGCAGTCCCACAAGGTCAATTTTGTCTTTATAGAAGAAATGTCAAATATGATTGATAATTAAACCTGTTTTATTGGTCTTTTTTAAAAATGAAGCAGAGTAGCACAAGCCTTTACTATTAACTGAAATTAGTGCTCAGAAAATTTCACAGGGATGTGAATCTCCTGGTTCTTGCCACAGCCAACATTTTACTATTTTTACGAACCCAAAGATATTAATACCTTTTGCTTATTTCTTCAAAGCCCTTGATATTTATTTCTCCACTAAAACTGTTCATTGAGGAAGAAAATATTAAATACATAATTCAAGTTGCTCTGAGTGCTTGGGAGTCCTACTAAGTTACACTTTTGAGCTACATGCCTCTATCTATCTAGAAGCCTGTACCTTAGCTTTTCATGTCCAGGGAACTAGAATTCTTCTGGGGGTTTCTCTTGCACGCACTCTGTGCCATGTCAAAAAATGGGAAATCCTCTATGGACACTGGAAATGTGACTTTGCAGCTCATCCATTTGCTCACCACCAAAAGCTACATGGAAGATTCCTCAGTAATGCAGTAAGCCTCTCGGTCGTGCTTGCCAGGCATGTGGTTTGCCCTGCAAACAGTCAGTGCACAGATGGCCTCCGCACCTTCCCACACAATGCTGAAGCCATGTGTAATGTGGGAAAACCAGTTGGCTTGTTGCATTCATAGGAAAAACTACATGGCTCTTTCCTCTGGATCGTCAACTTTTTAAATCAAGATCTAAGCATGGCATGGTCTACAGCAAAGTGGGGAATCTGTTTGGCATGTCCTCACACACAGATTCCCTTGTATTTAAAAACAAAATCTTTACCTAGGTGTGGCTTGCTTTCCTGTTTTGTTGTTAGACACTGAATTTTGTTTATGAAACTAAAGACTAAAGGGGATGTTGTTGGGCAGAGAGGAAGAAACATAATCTTCTGTTTTCTCAAATATTTATTTGCCATTTATATGCTAAGAATGACATTGTTCTGGGTAGTTTTATGTGAAACTAACACACTCTAGGGCATCTGAAAGGAGGCAACCTCAATTGAGAAAATGCCTCTATAAGATCAGGCTGGAGAGCATTTTCTTTATTAGTGATTGATAGAGGAGGACTCAGTTCATTGAGGGCGATGCCATCCCTGGGCTGGTGATCTTGGGTTCTATAAGAAAGCAGGCTGAGCAAGTCATGGCAAGCAAGCCAGTAAGGAGCCCCCCCCCCCCTCCACATGGTCTCTGCATCAGCTCCTGCCTTCAGGTTCCTTCCCTGCTTGAGCTCCAGTTCTGACTTGCTTCGATGATGGACTAAGATGTGGACGTGTCAGCCAAATAAACCCTTTCTTCCACATTTGCTTTGGTCATGATGTTTCATCACAGCAAGAGAAACCCTGACCAGAGCAAGGGTTCAATGGCTGTGTCCCTGGGGGAGAGAAAGAAAAGAGAGCAAGGAGGAAAGCAAGCCCATTCTTTTCCCACCGATGTGTGCTTGAATCTTTGTATTAACCTTTGTGTTATGAAAGTTTTTCAGTTTATCATGATGCCAATTCTGTGTGAACACACTGAACTCCATTCACAAACAAACATAGCTATAGATTTTGTGAGGAAAATGTTGTATTGACTATGTAGTTGTAACAGGACCATTGATTTGAAAGCTAAAACTAAATTACCTTTCTTTTTTTTTTAACCTTTTTGTTTGTTTGTTTGTTTGTTTTTGAGACATGGTTTCTCTGTGAAACAGCCCTGGCTTTCCTGGAACTCAATTTGTAGACCATTTTGGCCTCAAACTCACAGAGTGCTGAAAAGGTGTGCGCCGCCATGGCCTGGCTAAATTACATGTCTTTTTAAGGCATCATAGCAATAGCACTCTTCCTTCCAGCCTCCTAGGACCAAAAGACATGAACCTATTATTCTCCTTTGCAAGAGGCAACCATGCATAATGTGTAGGAATCCAAGCCCATGAGTTGGAAGATCAAGACCAGGCTTTGCAACCGATGTCGGCAGGCTTCTCTGAGCCTTGATTTCCTCAGCTATGGAAAGGAGAAAAGCTGATAGTTTGGACTTTTTAGAGTGGCTCTGAGGGCATAGCAGGTGGATGTGTCAGCACAGAGCACAAAGCCCTGAATGAGATCCCATCAACATCAGCCACAACAGTTACAGTAGTTATTCTTACTATGCTGTGTTAGCTTTAGTGCCAGCTACTGTCTGTTAGAAGAGCCACTGGATGGTTGATGAACTTAGAATAAATAAAAGTGTTTCTGAAATGAATGAAGGTTCTTGAATGTTTAAGCAAAGTCATTCATTTAATAAATCAGTATATACGATGTGTTTGTCACATTTAGTGGTTAACTAGATTTGTTCTATACTGTAGCCGAGTAAAATCATGCAGACTCAGGCAAGGGCTTTCTGCCAGCCCTTTGTCATGGCCACATTGTTTATTTCATGTGCCTTTTCTTTTCTGACTCCTAGCCTAGAATACAAGCCCTTCTGCATCTAGCCTGCACCTCATTACCATTATACTGTCCTAGAGAATGCTCAAGTTGTGTGGGAAGTCCTTCTATCTATGCTTTGCTTGTATTGGTTAATAAATAAAGCTGTTTAGGCCAGTGGCTTAGTAGAGTAGGGCAAGGTGGGAGTTCCAAGCCCATAGAGGAGGAGAGAGTAGGTGGAGTCAGTGAGAAGCCATGTAGCCACCACTAGAGACAGACTGCTGGAGCCCACTGACATTTTGCCGGCAGGCCACAACCTCGTGGTGATGCACAGATTAACGGAGATGGGTTAGTTTAGGATATAAGAGCTAGCTAGAAATACACTTAAGCTATTGGCAAAACCATGATGCAAATAATATAGTTTCTGAGTGATTATTTCATGGTCTGGGGAGCCAGAAATAAACTAACATTTTCTCCCAACACTCAAGTTCACCCAAGTCCTGCCTGGCTTCCTCTCTGTCCCACCCCATGCACACCACAGTGTCCACTGTGAAAAGGTCTCCAGCTCTTCCCATCAAGTCTCCTAGTTACTTGAGAAACTATATTTCCCTTTGCTTTGTTCTTTGTGGAAAGAGCTATTTATTCCCCTCCAAGAAGTCCTGTTGTGGGGTGGGGCAGGCCAAGTGTTGTTGGAAAGACAGTCCCCTGCCTGGACAAAGAAGAGCAAATATTTGAATATGATTGTCCTTCACCGTGACACAGCACTAAATGTCCTCCTCATAGCCTCACTTGTGAGTGAGTAGTATAGAGGGTAGTCCCCTTTCTTGCCATTGAACCTCATAAGCTGCAGCGCTATGGTTTCACCTTCACTGGCCTCTTTTCACCTTGGTTAGCTTTGTGTTTTTTGTTTAACTATTCCAGTATGCTTACTGAAGACAGTGCAGGAACTGAGATGTCCTGATTGGTGCTCAGGTCTCTCTGTACAAGCACCTATGGCATATGAGACTGGCAGGCAGAAGCAATATGTCTTATTGGGGTTTCTGTTGCTGTGAAGATACACAAAGACCATAGCAACTCATATATATATAAAACATTTAATTGGGTCAGGCTTACAGTTTCATGTAGGCAGACATGGAGAGTGCTGTATCTTGATTAGCAGAAAGAGACTATGTGCCATACTGAGCATAGCTTGAGTGTATAAGACCTCAAGGCCCACCTCCACAGTGACATACTTCCTCCAACTAAGCCACACCTACTCCAACAAAGCCACACCTCCTAATAGTTCCATTACCTATGGGCCCAGCATTCAAACACATGAGTCTATGGGGGCCGTTACCATTTAAATGTCCACACAATTCCAAGTTTGTTTATTTAGATCTTTAGTTCTGCCAGCATAAATTTGAAGATTTCTGTTTTCTTTTCAATTTTTCTTCTTTTTTTTCCAGGCAGGGTCTCATTATGTAGCTCAGATTATCCCACAACTCATGAATCTGATGGTACCACTTAGCCAGACTTTGAGAACTTTTGTTTTCTAGTTATTCATAGGACATGTTAGGACTTTCAGGGGAGAATTTTGGAAAGGAAGCCAGAAGAGGTCATAACAGAAAGGTGAAGCTAGGAAACTATATGGGGTCTCCTTTGTCTTTGTTTTGAGCAACCTGTCTCTCTTTAGGGAGTAGTCTGCACCTAACTTCAACAGTCAAATGCAAGAAAGGGAGCTCTTGGTAAACACCAGCTTACTTCAAGATGGTATCTCAACAGCTCCGCTTCTGGTCTCTTGAGCACAGTGTGGTGGTGGCTCTCCACCTGCTGACAAAGCCTGTGTCCAGAAACTGCACTGTGGTGATTACAGACCCATCAGTCAGGCCTGAGTCCTTTTATGGTCTTAGGAAATGCACATGCCAGACTCATAATAGAGTGTCACCAAGAGTCTTGAATAAATATAAGGGGAGTTTTGGCTCTCTAGTCCAAGATAGGGTATAAGGATCATGGATGAGTAAAGCTACAGTACTTACAGGCTACATCCCTACCAAGAAGTAAAGCTAATTTAAGACTACAAGCTTAAAATCCTTCCTAGTAAAAACCAGGCCACCCACCACCCTGTCCAGCCCACTGATCATCTGTTTGATCAGGACCCATGTTACAATCTAATCAGACATTCTCTGCTGCTCTCTTGCCTGCCCAGGCAGAGTTAAACTCCGGCAGATTCTCTCAGGGATAAACCTCTGTTCCCATGTCAGCGCCTTCTGTCTGGGGAAAGTTGGTCTGAAGCAGAGTCTGACCCTTATTCCATGGATTGTTCCTGTCAGCATTTTCTTGGCTCCTTCCAGCCGGCTGGCACTGCCACAGCTCCATCCCATTGCTGTTGGTGAATCAGCCAGCTCAGATGATTTGCTCAAGTTATTCACTCAGGACCATGGCTGGCTGAACAATTTCTTGGAAGCATCCCCTGTCTTGAAAACAAAGCTGAGAACATTTCAGGTCTGTCTGCAAAGACTTTTTCGTTACTAAGGGTGGCCAAGCAAATTATACTGAGTGGCTGAGCCCAGAGGGTTCTCGTGAAATGAAGTCCAATTTCAATCTATGTGGCCTCAGAGGACCAGGCAGCAATGGGAATCTGGCAAGCTGGTGGACAGTATCGTGGCCTTGACTGTTCATGTGATGGGTGTCACCATCTCTCTTCTGTCTCTTGTTGGCAGTATCTACTCTACTGCTTTCGTCTCTGGCAGGCATAATGGAAAGCCCCTTCCTTGGCAGTTTGTTTTATGTTAATGTACAGAATACCCAAATGGCTTATTGTGAACAGAAACTTCCTGCTCAAACTCCTGAAGGCTGAGAAGTCCAAGAGCCTAGTGTCCGTGGTGGGCCTTTCTTGCTGCAGCATTAGCTGGCAAGAAACAGGACTAAGAGCAGAAGGGGCCTCACTTGCCCCCTTACAATGGCATGCAGCTTCTTTTCTCAAAGGTCCCTAATCTTCATGCTGCTACAGTGACAACTGGGCTCTAATGATAAATTAGATGAAATTCCAGATGACAAACGCTCAAGCCAGAATGAGCTCCTTTCTCACGCTGCGTTCTAGACCTGAGTTCCCCTGGTAGTGGCTGTGTGTTACTCTGTCCTCATGCATGCAGGGATGCTTTAAGAATTCAAACTCACCTTTCTTGGACTTGAGGGTCCTGTTTCCTACAGTGATTGCTCCACCCACATTGCTTTCCAAAGTGCTGAGCATCTCACTGGCCTGCAGCAGGGACAAAGGTGATATGGCTGGGGTCTTCCACCTCTTGATTTGCAGAAAGTAGACTTCACAGTACAGTGTCAATAATGTGCTCCAAATCACAGTTCCTCAAAAGGAGGGAGTTTTTTTCTCATTCATATAATTGCGCAGCCTGGAGACCTGCACATATGTTAATGTGAGGGAGGGCAATAGCTCACACAAGTTATGTTCAGAATTCATTAGCCCAAGGGCTATGTTTCCGTGACCATACCAGGAAGAGCAGAGAAGGGTGATTCTCCAATGCCCTAAGATGGCACTTTGACCTTCTTAAAGGAGTGTAGTGATGCTGGGGCACCATCCACATGGAAGATGGGGTCAGGATCCTTCTTTTTAAGAGCTGGAACAAAAACAGGGTGCCTAGCATCAAAAATACCCATGTTCGATGTATCTAAAAGCAACTTGCGCTGTCAATACTATTTTGCATCCATTCCTTTACTCCACTTTGGCACAACAGTTAATGGAAATTTTCTATAAAGGAAATCAGAGAGGTGCTGTGTTTACAAATCTTTATGCCTTTCAGATCTGGGGTCTGAACCTGATGCCATTCAGTGGTACAGTGGTGTAGCATGCTCAAAGGCTCCATGTCAAAGGGGCCACTTCGCTTCTCAGTTACAGTCTTTCTCTGGCAATCATTTGCTAAATAGTTATTGCAAATAGCTGCCCTAGATAGAAAATATTATGTTCTCAGGCTTAGCCAAAATGGGCAGCTGCCAGCTTCTTCACAGAATGGGGACTCCTCACAACAAACCCATCTTCTTATTTCTTCTTTCGCCAGTACTCTGACCCAGTATGAATTCCATTTTAAATGGATGACATAGCTGTTGGTTCTTAATGATCTCATTTCTTATGCTACCTTCAGTTTTGTTTCTTTTAGTATTAGAAGCTCAGAATGCTTATCCGATCTCCTTCTGCATCAATCACAGCCTTCCCTCCTGAGTCCTTTCCCATTATACCTTGCATGTCCTTTTTTTTTATTTAATGAGTAACAGGGTCTCTCTTTTATGGCAAATACCAATTTTATATAACATAATAAAGTAAATCTTAAACTAAGAAGGAAGGGGAGAGCTGGACCCATTGTCGTATAGTAAACAAATGAGCAGCTGCCTGTTTGGATTCTAGGAAGACTGAGGGCAGGGCTTACCACCCAGGACGTTTATTGGGATGTATCTTGAAAATTAACCCTTGGGGTGGATGGGATTGGGGAGAGGGAAACAGTGGCTTTGATGCAGCCCCATGACAGAAACAGCCCACCTCACAACAGGTCAAGATTTAGACTAACACCCATACTGACCCCAGGCCCTCTGCAAGGGTACCCTAGCTGGGCTGAGATGGCCAGGCCCTGTTCCTTTTGATTGGCACTCACTGGCCGTGACTGTACCTGGGGACTCTATGGGTGTCTGCACAGAGACAAGCCTCAAAGAAGTCAATGGGACAGTCCTTCCAGGGTTGTCAAGCACTCCTTACAGGGGTACCCGTATACCCAAATGGTACCCCATTGACCACCGTGACAGAGGAAGTAGGAGATTGCTGGCCAGTCTGCCTCTGCTCTACTCAACAAGCCTAGAGAAAAAAGTAGTCCTTGCTCTAGTCATTAGGGACCCTTCACCATCTTCTTCAGCTGTGACAAACAGGGCTATCTCTGCATTTCTGTTTCCTCGGGTGCTAATGAGAGCATGTGCATCCAAACATGGGTTTATCGAATAAGAGTCTGGCTGTTTTCTGTGACATGCCGCTCAGAGCCTAACATGCCTTCTCTCTCTTTGAAGATGCTTCACAGGGAGAGAACTCCCCCTGTCTTCTTTCATCCCACAGATCATTTCCATACAGCCCACTCAAGACTGCCTGGCAGCACAGGGAACGGACGGGAATAACACAGAGAAGTGAAGCCATAGCGGCACTGCCTGCAGCCTCCTCGCCGCGTGGACTGGGAGCTGAGCAGCTTACGAGTGGCTGGGTTGATTCATTTGAATTTCATCACTCGTTGCTTCCTCTGCCTTCCCTCTGGTACTTGTGATAATGAGTGGCAAAAATGGCCAGGGATCACCAAGGTGACAGATTGGAAAGGGTGAGGTAATCCACAGTAGAAATAGTCAAAAAGTGGCCTTCACTCTATCACGTCAGGCCACCTTATCTCTTCCAGACCAGTTACTGAGCAGAATAGCCACACAAGTGGCCGGCTTTCCTGCAGCCTCTGGGAAGATCCTTTGAAAATTCTTTCTTGCTTTGTTTCTGTAAAGATAGCTCCTAGAAGCTTCCACTGGGGCCATCTCAAAAGAGACTCGGGTGTTGCTGACACCCCTGTAAGGATGACATGAATCTTCTAAGACTGGGAGACCAGATAGGGTAACAGGTGTGAGTATGATCAACATGTATTATATATTTGCATGAAATTCACTATTGTGCATAATTAATATGTGCCAGTGACGCATTTGAAATATTGCAAATTGATAGTAAGGGGATGAATGTTCTAGTTCGCTTCAGCTGCATCCTCAGCATCACCTGGAGTCATCTCAGGGAGTTGCAGTGGGGAAGTTGCCTAGCTCAGATTGGCTTCTGTCCGTAGCTTTTAGTATTTGTCTTGATGGTTGCTATAGGAAGGAGGGCCCTGCCCACCATGGGAAGAGCCATTCCTAGCAGGTGTTTCTAGACCTGATACAAGGAAGCCAGCTGAGCATGTGCTTGAGAGCGAGCCCGAGCGTGAGCCAGAAAGCAGCATTCTCCTGTGGCTCTTGCTTCCTGATTCCTGCCTCGCGTTCCTGCCCTGACTTTTCGCAATGATGGATCATGACTTGGCAGTGTAAGCCCTTTCTTCCTGTCAAGTGTTTCGGTCGTAGTGACTGTCACCACAATAGAAAGAAACTAGGACAACGAATGTTCAAGAATACGCCCACCTCTTCCAACGACCACAACATTTACCCTTTCCTGGCCTGCCAAGAATGTTTCCCTGAAGAATGCGCCAGAAAGAGTGACGACGCTGTTCCTTTGTGCTGGGGAAAAACTCATCCTGGGAAGGAATGACTTGCCAGCAGCTTCATAAGGCAATGGCTGTCCCTAGCTCGCCCCCATAACCACCGCCTGGAGGACACTTTCCAGGCCCTCCGTGGCTCTGGCAGCTGAGCTGCAAGGGTGGCTTCTGCTCCCACTTACTCTGTTGTGAACGGACTCCTCTATTTGGCAAGTGTCCAATCACGTGTGACCAGAGTCTTGGTTTTCCTGTCACACACAAGTACCAGGTATTTCAGTTTGCAAGTAAATGCTGACCCCATGGGGGGCGGGTTCCAAGAGCCAAGCATGGGGATCCTGTGTATGTAGTCACTCCATTGGCCCTGGAGCCACGATGACATCTTTCCCTACAAGAACTCCCTTTGCTGGCCCCTCACTCCTTGGGAGCATTTTGTCTTCACATTTCAAGAATGGATTTCTAAAAGAAAAATAAAAGAATGTGTTTCTGAAATTTGTGGGCAAGGCCTCTGTCACAGAATTGGACAACAGTATCAGTCCTGATTGGTTGCAGAATTAGGTTCTCTGTTTCTATTTTGAATCTAAGTTTGTGAAGAATAGCTCTAAGTGGCTTTCTGTTCTCCCCTCCCCCCCCCTCGTTTCCCTATGGATGGCAGGCAGCTCAGA
Organism: Microtus ochrogaster; assembly: GCF_000317375.1. Lineage (NCBI taxonomy): Eukaryota > Metazoa > Chordata > Mammalia > Rodentia > Cricetidae > Microtus > Microtus ochrogaster. The sequence goes on along the minus strand of NC_022013.1, from coordinate 47,170,926 downwards.
GGAGGCAAAGTCAGCCCTGGGTGGCACCAATGACCATTTCTTCCCATGAGCACTTAGGGTCAGGAGATGTTCCGCCCCATTTTCATCTGCTTGGTCCTTCATTGAGCAGCTTGTCCTGAGCATGTGATAAGCCATCACTACCACCCCCCTACTCCCCCGTAGTCCTGGGGAAGCCCACAGCTGTGATATTCAGATGCTCTGTTGTCTGCACCATGCCTGGATGTCTTGCTCTGCTCTGTCCAAACTTCCCATCTGTGACTTTAGGAATTGTTGAACTTAAAACAGGGAAAGAAAGGGAAAGAGGAGTTCCGTGTGCCGTGCTCCTCAGCCCGATGCTCGTAACTGGGGGAGTCTGGGAGATTATGCCAGATGCATTTTTCTCGTCCTCACAAGCTGTGACTCAGGGTAAAAATAAGACAGCTGCACCTGGCTAAACCCCTGTGAGAGCTTGTGGCATGTAAAGATTGGCTCCGTAAGGTAGCCTTGGCACTCTGTATCCTTACGTAGACTCGACTTCTGTGAGCCTTCTGTGAGCCAACCAACAGGCAAAGTAGAGGGAAAACAAAGGGATCTGTGCTGGAGAAGTGGAGAGGCCAGCAGGAGAAAGATGGCCATTCCAGAACATGCAAATTCCATCTGGCCAGATACCAGCCTTCCTGAGGACCCTGCCGCCTCCGTTTCCTGGTGGGCTAGGCTCTGTTTTTATTTTGGACATAATTGCATGAAGAATGGCTCTCAATTAGTAGCTCTCCATCCTTCCCTTTCTCTACATTTTTCTGCAACTATACCACACACGGTGAAATTTAGAACAGGGTGTTAGTACTGACGGTCTGCTTTTAGAGCTCACGCAAGCATTCCAAGGAGACAGGATGGGGATTCACTGCCATGTCTTGCTCCCTCTCCTGGTCTCTCAGCTTCCCCTGAACAGATTTCTGCCACCTTTTCATGCTCCTCCCCCCCCCCCCACCTGCTGATTGGTTTTCAGTAGAGGAGCCTGGAAAATGCAAGAACTGTTCCATTACGTCTGAGCAAGGAGACAGGGAACCTCTCACTGCTTCAGGAAGACAATTAATGGGACTTGGAAAGTTTTATTTGGTGTGTTGTTGACAAAGCCAACTCCCAGGGTGGCTGTTAATTTTTCCGGGTACTTCCCAGAGGAGACTCATGCCAACTCAGGGCCATGCGCTTCCCAGTACGGCTTTGATGCGGTGCACAGGACGTAGGTGATAATAATCTCAGATTTTGGATTTGGGGGAATTCTTTCTAGTGAATAATGGCTTTTGCTTGGAAAATCACATCTATATTGACCTGAGAAAATAAAGGTACAGCCTGAAGAGGAGCCATACCACTGACCTAAGAACGACTCCTTCGTGAGCCCACTGCAACTGTAGATAAGCAGAAGTGGCTTTCTGTGACCCTCCTGTCAGCACCAAAGGCTTGCTGGCAGCACTGTGAATGCCCTGGCCAGCGTTACCAATCCGAGAGTTTACACTCTGTATTATCTTTAAGGACTTCAGCTTCTTTGAAAGAATACATCACAAAATGGAACCTATGAGATCAACTTTGACCTCCCATGATCCTCCAGGCAATCACGGAGAAGGTGGGGTTTGTAAATACGCATGCAGGTGCTCAGCAAAATGAAAACGTGAATCTGAAATCAAAGGGATGTTGTGTAGCTGTCGGTGACGGTTTTATGCCAGTTGCTTCTGCAGGCAGATTGGAGGCTTTCAGTTCAATATGGTGAGCGGTGGTTCGGAAAGGGACAACTGCCCAACCAGAAGGGCTGCTTTGAGGATGAGATGGTCCTGGGCTCTTCCTCTGCTCCTTCTTATGTGCCTTTCATGTGCTCCGCCTCCATGCCAGGCCCTCACTCACTTCCCTGCCTCTGCCCTGATTGGGAAGAACAGGTGGTGGATGGGTCAGCTTGGAAATGTGACTTCCCTACTCCTGCCTGATTGGGGTCAGGAACAGACTTCGGTCTCTGCTTCATTTGGGTGCTTCAGAAAGAATCACACGAGCTCACAGCCCTGGATAAAGCTCATGGATAGGAAATGACCAAAGTACAAATGGGAGAGAACTTTATGCATTTCCACAGTAGCAAGGAAAGGACTCTGTTTAGTGGGAGATGAGACTTCAGACCAGACACCTGGTCACAATGAATCCTGAATTGATACACGGTCATTATTTATGGCACTTGTGTATCGTAGGACCAGCAAGACATGACGTTAAATCCCCACTGAATTTCTGTAACCTTTGCTTCCTTTGACATTGTCTGTGGGATGAGCTGAGAGCTGGAGAGAAATAGAGGTTCAGTTTCCAAGATCACATTGGAAAGACAAACAGCTCAACAACGGCACAGAAGTCAGATTTATTTTTTTTTCTTTTTTTTTGGTTCCCACACCGGAAGTCATATTTATTGTCCACAGACTAGATCCAGCTTCTGCTCAGGTGTCTTATCTCAATAATCTCATTTTATCCTTATAAAAAGCAGAAGTGGTGAGGGCTTCTGTGGCTCTCTGCCCACACACAGGGATATCAAGGCAAATACCATGAAGGAACTGGAGTTTGGACAGTCTGGCCCCAAATCTCTTAGCCTGAGCCTGAATAAGGTGCATGTTTTCCCATCACCCATTGTTCTAGACATCAGGGATGCACGAGGAAACAGCATTTCAATTTGTTATTCAAGCTTGACCTTCAGATGGCATGAATATCTTTCATCTATGTGTCAGGTTTTTCTGGACTACTCAGAGGTTACCATAACAACCCAGAATATTATTGACTGTGATGGTCAGCAAATAGAATTAAGTAATTTGTTTTCTAATGACAGTGGAATTGCTGGTGTCCTTCACCGCTGAGCAATGACAGCACTTGTAAATGGGGACTCTATCACACTTTGTTAAAGAGCGTACACTTATTAGCTGTTGATGGTAAACAAATACCAGTCGTGCATGTGATGAGGGACAAATATATTAATATATTTTAATTGGGAGATGGTGATGTATATCTATTATCTACATAATATAATATCCAAAAGGCATGTATCATTCACAAGTGTGAGTAGCTTGGTTCTCTATGACTCACCCTGACAGGTCACCTAAAGATTAAATAGCTGCATCTGATGACCCAGGCTTTCTCATCTGTAGGAAGCATAAATAGCTCAAACTTCAAAACCTCAGGTGGAACAGTTGACATCCATGTCACATGGCCTTCCATCATCCAGTAGGTTCCATGGAGTGTGTTAATGTGTGTCTTGGCAGGGTCCTCAGGAGCAAAGCAAGCTACAGAGGTCTTTCAGAGGGACTCAAAATCATCCCTGTAACTCTGTCCGTTCTGCTTGCTGATGTAGCCAAAGCAAGTCTTTAGCCAGGTAGATTCAAGACTCTCTCCCTGGACAGGAAGAGACCTAATGGCACATTGCAAAGGGGCGTGACTACTATAGAATGAGGGATACACTTTAGAAATACATATTTCTAAACTAATTTTACAAATGGAAATGTGGAGATGAAATGTCATCCTAAAAATCACAAAACTACTAGCAAAGTACTCTAACTCACCGATAATTAGCAGGTAATTGGATAACAAAGTTAGACACTAAGACATGTCTAACTCTAAGGCTCTTTTTACTGTAGAAATTTTCGTCGGTGATGAGTTGGTTGATTAAGGAGTGATGCCAAGTGCATCACTCTGAGTTACAGCCACAGCTCGATTTTCACTTTTTAGTTTGAGACAGTCTCTCTAAATTAGCTGGGCTGGCTTTGTACTCATTCTGTAGCCTGGAGTGACCTTACATTTGTGATCTTCCGTCCTCAGCATCTCTGAGTAATTGAGATTACAGGCCTGAACTCATATGTCCATCAGGTCCAGACAAAGCTTTGTGGTTGTTTTTGTTTGTTTGTTTGTTTGGGCAAGGTCTTCTGTAGCTCAGCTGACTTCAAACTCAGAATGTTGGCAAGGGTGACCTTGAACTCTTCTCCTGCCCACGTGTTAGGATTGGAAATACTCAATGAAAGATGAGGAGGTGGCAAAGTATAAAATTCACAGAGCAAGAGCCCTTTCATTGTCATTATTAGAGGCATGGATTGTGTCAATCAAGGGACATTGCTTTCGTTAACCACCAACCCTGAGTTATAGCCACAGGTTGTCACTTTCTCATCTCTGCCTGGGTGGGCCTTAGTGGGGTGGGTGTTTCTCGCAGTAGTACTACAGATTGGTACTGACCAAGTGTGTGGCTGGACTCCCTCATGCAAGCTCTTCACACTCCCCGAGAACTTCTTGGTGAAGTAAGGTTGTCACCAGCAGGAGCTGTAGCATTGGGAGTATTGGTGCCATTCTGTTCGTTTTGAATTCAGAGTGTAGTGCTGTGTGAACACAATGCTGCATGGGGACTCTCCGGCAGGGACTCTTGTGTTTGAGTAAATCTGGGTTATGTGTTAATATGATGTTGAGTCTCAGAAACTCTAAAGGACTGGTGTCCACCGTTATTCTCAAAACCAAAAGGATGACTTTAGGATATTCATCTGATACAACTCATAGACACTTGGAATGCTATGGAACGCTTTGAAAACGCAAAGTTGGTCTGGTCTCCACGCAGATATATGATCCAGTAGCACACAGCTCCGCCGGTGCCTGGGAGAATGAAGTAGGGAATATATTCCCTTGTGGAGTAGGATCTGAGACGAGAACAGTGGCTTGTCCTAGGGCCTCACCTGGAATGGGAACTGAGAGAGGAACCTGGATTTGCATAGATTCAGGCCTATACCATCTCCTATATACTTTTTTAAGATTCAGAAAGTTTAAACTGTCCAGGGTGACTAGTTGATCAGGATAACTATGCCTCCTGGGCATGTTTATCCTCTGTAGGTCCTTAAGGAGATGAGGCTCGCAATCAGGCCTGATAGACCAATCCTTTTTTTTATTGTTTGGATTCTAATCATGTTCATAGCAAATGTTTGCAACCTAAGCCTTCTCCTGAACATGTAAGCATTAACAATTGTTAGTGTTTAATCATCCTTTAAAAGCTCTTTCCAGTGTGTGTGTGTCTGTCTGTCTGACTGTCTGCAGATTTGTCCATGCTTGGGTATGTTTGTGCCCATGCATGCATGTGCACCTGCATGTTAATATACACATGTGCCTAGGCATGTACGTGTTATACAAGTGTGCCTGTATACATGTTTATATGTATGTGTGTGCATTCGATCATTTGTGCATATATACTGCTTTGTGAAAGTTCGTGAGTGCATTGTATGAGTTCATGTATAGACATGTGTGTTGTGTGTGTATATCCATGTGTGCATTTGCATATGATTTCTTCCTGTTTCTTTCCCAGGTGGTCATTCATTCGAACTTTTCCCTCAGTGATACATATCTGAAATTCTAAGATACAGATTGTTTCAGGGTTTTTTTTTTTGATACGCCATATTTATTTAATCAATTTGTTATAGTGGGTATTGAAATGAATTATAGTTTTCAAGGCTTTTATAGTTCTTTAGCATGTATGTGAGCTGTATGTCAAGGTGAACATGTAGAGGCCAAAGAGAGACTGTCAGAGGTTGGCTTTCTCTCTTTCCCAATGTTGGGGTTCTAGAGACTGAACTCAGGTCTTTGCACTTGGTGACTAGAACTTTGGCCAGCTGAGCCATCTTGTCAGTCCTGTTTCTAGTTTTTTTTAACCTTTTTTTCAAATCAAAATACAAAAAAAATCCATGGAAATTGCATAAAATCATCATCTCCTGAGTAAAATTTGTCAAGAAAAATTTTCATTGTCAAGAAAAATGCTCCAGGAGTTATAGTGAACAAGTGTGTGTGTGTGTGCGTGTGTGTGTGTGTGTGTGTGTGTGCGCACATATGTGTGCTTGAATGTGTACACAGGTGTGGTGTACATGTGAATGCATGTGGACTCACACCATCATGAAGCCCAGGAAATTATAAGTTACTGCAATAGCATCTCAAACACAGACTGCGCGCTCAGGCTTCCCCAGCTCTTCAAGTCCTATCTCCCTCCCCCCAACTGTCTTTGCAAAGTAGCGCTCCTTTCTGGAAGCTGTGTGTCCTGTCTTCCTGTTGTCGCTGCTGTGACCTCCTCTGTTGCTCTGTGTTTGTCTCCCTTCTCTCACAGTTCACTCGAGAGTGCCTCCAGTTTTGTGTTAGTGTGATTCTTTCATCTCAACTGGAGCCAGGTGGTGAGTTTGTCCTGACAGGAATGAGGTACAAACCATTTCCTTTAGGTGTAAGAGCTGAAATTCTCCAACAAAATTATGTGTTATTTTTTTGTCACCGCTATTGAAATCTAAGACAGAGAGTCTTCTTTACCAACTAAGGACTTCTGGGTACATCCTGCCCTTGAACTTTGCCCAATAGCCTGGAAACTCTGGCAGCACTGAAGCGGACGCTGTTGATTTTTTTGGTTTATCCTTGGTGTATTGGGTCGCTACTAAAGCATCTGCAGTATGGGAGTGTGTGACTTGTTAGATGCATGGACACTGCTTCTTGTGGAGCTGAGATTTGAAACCAAGTGGAGGCCCTATTTTGGGATCTCAATCCCAGGCTTTCTCTCCCGAGTCAGTGACTATCGTCAATTTAATACAAAGTTGAAAGGGGACAGGCTTAAGAAGGATAAGATGTTTGAAAAAGGCAATAGTCACTTTTCACCACAGAGCTCCATCTGAATCCAACGTCAGTTAGGTCTTTGTAAAAGTGACCTTCAAGCAACTTGCACTCTGATGAGACATTGAGAGCTTAATTTCTGGAGATTACATTTTAAAAGTTTCCAAAGCTCTCACTACTGAAGCTATATAAGAGCATGCTGAGAAGTAATAATAGAGAAACAGAGAGAAGCCAAGGTGGATGGGCTCCCACTTAATCTCATAAACTTACGGCATGCTGTATAATAATTATGGATATTAGTCAAGACGTGGGAATATCTTTGCCCTGTGCTCTGAACCCACAGCAGGAAAAATTTCTGGTTGTGAAAACAAAGAGTCCAAGTCTTTCCAGTGGATTCATGGACAAGAAGAGATCTGAAACCCTTCTGAGCAGTGTGACTCTTAGCTCATGTAGGGAGGAGGGACAATGTTCCAAAGAGCCAATGGTTGCCTACTTTCTCAATGTTTCAATTAAAGATGTGGGCCAGTTAGAGTTTCTATTGCTGTGATGAAACCATGACCCAAAGCAAATCGGTGAGGAAAGGGTTTATTTCGCCTACACTTCCACATCTGAGTCTATCATTGAAGGAAGTCAGGACAAGAACTCAAACGGAGCAAGAATCTGGAGGTGGAGCTGATGCAGAGGCCTTGGAGGGGTGCTGCTTACTGGCTTGCTCAATTTACTTTTTTATAGAACCCAGGACCTCAATCAATCAACCCTCCTCCATCAACCACTAGTTAAGAAAATGCCCTACAGCTAGATCTTATGGAAGCATTTCCCCAACAGAGGCTCCTTCCTCTCTGGAAATTCTAGCTTGCATCAAGTTGACATAAAACCAGCCAGCACAAGATAGATTCTGTGATGTGGGTTTTAGGCAGAAAAAAAGCTGTAGTACACCTAACTGGGACAAGAGCATTGTGATGTCAGAGAGGGCCTCACCAGAGAAGGTGAGGGGTATGTAGTCTCGGCTTTACCAGACTTTCTCAGGAGATTCAGAGAGCTGATTTGATATTGAAACAGTGTTTTTATTTACATATTCTCAGTAATGAAAACGGAAATGAAAGGAGAGACACAAAGAATGCATAGTGGATGGGAACTAGCCTGAGAGGCATCAGTCCCTAAGACTTCTGAGGTAAGAGTTCTGTCCTGGGGGACATCTGAGATCCCCATTCTGTCCTGACGATATGTGGAGACCCAGTTCTTATCTGGGAACACCTGGGATTCCAGGTTTTATCTGGGGGGGACATCAGGGTCTATCTGCTGTCCTGAGGGACATCTAAGATCCAGATTCTGTCTTGGGGAGATCAAGTTTTCTAGTTCTTCCCTTCATGACTTCTAGAATCTAGGTTCTGATCTGAGTGCATCGGGGATCTGAGTCCTGTATTGAGAGATACCTGTAACCCAAGCTCTGTCCTGGAGCATGTCTGTAGCCTGTCTTCTGTTCTGAGAGTCCTCTTCTTCCCTCTCTTCTGCCACCATCATTTTTACAACACATAGCAGTTGCGTAGAGACAAAATACATCTAGGCTGGCGTTTCCCCATTCTGTGAAGTTAGAGGAACAGGAAACAGAGGGACCTGATTGACCATTATGTACAGAAAGCTATGTTATCCGACTCCACCAAGGCTGAAATGCTGGACTCAGGTTCTGTGTATGATCCCGAGCAGGTTCACCACAGACAGGCTGTAACCTACACAACGCTATGATATCCGACTCCACCAAGGCTGAAATGCTGGACTCAGGTTCTGTGTATGATCCCGAGCAGGGTCACCACAGACAGGCTGTAACCCACACAAGCCTTTATTTGCCCATCATGTCAGGGCCACAGTTGCTCCTGGAGAGTTGTCAGGATCTTTGTACATTCCTGGGAAAATGTGATTCCACTTTCTCCTCCAGCATTCCCTTAATCTTTATCCATTTGATTGTTCTCAGCCTCTGAATGAGAACACCGCTCAACCTGATAGTTTCATGTTTAGAGTAAGGTAGTAGATAACCTTACCATTATTTTATGTAACAAATTTAATTTAAACCAAAGTACAAATTTATTCTAGAATATTAATCATAACATTGAATCTTATATTCAACTTTTCTCCGCATTCTTTCTGTTAGGAATATTTCCTAAGACAAGCCGCTCTGGCAGCACAAAGAAATCCAATCAGGCCAGATAAGCCCAATTAAAATGCCCATGTTTAATAAATGTTGCACTTTCGGGTGGCCAGGACAGCATATCAAGGGAGAGAGAGAGACAAAGGGGGAATCCACACAAACCCAAAAGCCAAATATTCTTCCTGGCACAAGCCTAAATAGCCTGGGGGAGTGGTCCTGACCCTCCCAGGGGAGGGGTCAGCGCTTGGCTGGCTGGGAGTTGGAGTCCAAGTCAGGGCAATTGCTAGGCCAGGAGCTTCCAATCATGCAAGACTTTTTGTTAGAAATATTTCCTAACAGATATGGGGTGTTAGAGGGTTGGGGTGACACCCCCAGCTTAATATTACATTCCAGATTCTTTGGATATAGGGGTGTGACTTTTGACCAGTTTTGTTTCAAACTAAAGAGGACTAGGGAATTGTTTTCCTCTCTCTGTTCTACCCACTCCACTCCCAGATCAGGTGAGATAGCAGCACCTGCCCTTGGAAGTACAAATGGATGGCAAGATTCATGGTGGCTTGACTTGATTCTTTCCTGAGACTTCTCTGTGACACAGACCCACTCTCTGATTCCATGACTCTGAGACCATATGAATTGCAGATGTCCACACATCTAAACCTAAGATTCAGGATTATGCCATATTTTCTTGTTGCTGAGGCACTTTTACCCTGGAAACTGGATTGTTTAGAGGGTATCTTTGTCTTTGGTGACTATATATGACCCACAGGAACCAGTTTAACATCTTTATTTATACATTAAAGATTGGACCCACTCAACCTCCAAATATCACCAAGACCACCTCCAAACAAAAGACGTGGTTCTGATTCTAGATCACCCTCTTCCACCAACTCTCAGGGTCATGTAATAAACTACTCTTGGATGATGAATGAGGTACCTTTGGACCCTTGCCATCCTTCAAGTAAGTTTGAAGATGTTAGACTACCATGGTATGTGCTGTGCAAATGTCATATGGTAGCTTAACCCCTCACTTGGGAACTCTACATCCATTTTACCAGGGCTCTGGTCAGAATTTCAGTTACTACCCTGTTAGATGGGTGTATCTCTGAGCAAATGCTGGGCATGTAATGTCAAATGGTAGCTGTCTATGATGAAATGAGAACAGATCCAAATTCATTTCAGTATGCTTTTACTAACGTGACTTACATGAAAATGGGTAAGACACTGAATACCCTCTGTGGTCATGTAGTCTAGTAACTGTACTAGGTAAGTAGTTATTAGACTAGAGAGTGATGATGAGCCTTGGTTGGGATACCGCAGAAACAGAGGTTGGGAGCTTTGGTGCCCTTCATGAAATGCTCAGTCCCAGCTGACATCATCAAGGGGCTCCAGGCTGGTGGCTGCAGGGTGTGGCTCACACTTCCAGTTTTGTGGATTACTCGTTGATGTTTTCAGTTTCTCATCCTGAAATGTGATCTCCTTTTGTTCCCCGGGCTGCCACTGTGCAGCCCTTGCATGGAGAGCACAATGCTAAATAACCACATTAGGTTTGTCTTCTCGCTACTCCAGGGTTTCTTTGTACTCTTACTGTTTCAGTGTCCGCAATAGTCTCATGCCCTAAGAATTTCAAACCACAGAGAAGTGAGTAAGATACAGTATTTTTTTTTCTTCTGGCAGGCTCAGTCTCACTGTCTGCTTAGAGTCGGCACAATTGTGTGTATTCCTTTGCATGGTTACCTCTTTTAAAAACATAATACATACTTGTGATTTGACTTTAAGAACCTCCTTTACCAAGCTATTTTGGGGTCATCCTTTGCTATCCTTACATCAGCGAAGCTTGTTTCTAAATTTAGGATGATAATACTGGTGAAAAAAACGAGTTCACTGCTCTCTGCGCTCTGAAAGGGCTGAGAACATTTTCTTCCTTTCACTTTTTTTGTCTTTTTTTTAAATAGATTTTTATTGAGCTCTACATTTTTCTCTGCTCCCCTCCCCGTCTCTCCCCCCTCCCCTTCAAATCTTCCCCAAGATCCCCATGCTCCCAATTTACTCAGGAGATCTTGTCTTTTTCTACTTTCTACTTCCCATGTAGATTAGATCTATGTAAGTCTCTCTTAGTGTCCTCATTATTGTCTAGGTTCTCTGGGATTGTGATTTGTGGGTTGGTTTTCTTTGCTTTATGTTTAAAACCAATTATAAATGAGTACATGTGATAATTGCCTTTTTGTGTTCAGGTTACCTCACTCAAAATAATGTTTTCTAGGTCCATCCATTTTTCTGCAAAATTCAAGATGTCATTTTTTTCTGCTGTGTAATACTCCATTGGGTAAATGTACCACATTTTCCTTATCTATTCTTCAGTCGAGGAACATTTAGGTTGTTTCCAGGTTCTGGCTATGAGACACAATGCTGCTATGAACATAGTTGAGCACATGTCCTTGTGGCCTGATTGAGCATCCTTTGGATATACACCCAAAAGTGGTATTACCGGGTCTCTTCACGTTTGTTGACAGTAGATGTTCTTTCTGTTTTTGAAAAGGATCATAGATGTCTTGACTAAATTTGTTTCAGTGGTAGTGATATACTTTGGTTTATATGGCATGTAATGTGTGTGTGTTATGTGTGATTTGTGTGTATGTGTATATATTATATGTATACTAAATATATGCATATATAATTTTTCTGTCCATTCTCTTCTTGGATCATTTTCTTACTCCTTTGAAGTCTTTTCTCTAAGTTTAAAAGCAGACCAACATAAGCCCTTTGTATTATAATCTTCCTCTTGACTGGTGTATGGTCTTACTCTCTGACACAGAGAAATTATTAATGTACATAATTATGTGATATTTCCCCCCATTGATTTGACTACTAGATTGTGTGTTTAGAGGTTTTCCTGTTTTGTGGCTTTTACCTTTAAACTAAATCCTCCTGGCTGGAAGCAGCATTGGTCAGAATGCAGTTAGTACATCTGTTTCTTCTGCAATGGTACACTCTGTTACCCAGATAGTCCTGACTATCCCTTTATCACAAGAAAAAATAGAAAACAGGACAGGGGCAATCAGTCAGCTGCTGAGTGAACTGTCTTCTGTCTGCTAAGTAGACTTAGTTTTCTTCATTCTGGAAAGGGTGTTTGATGGCTGTCACCAACCCCAGCATTATTTTTGTAGCTCACAAGCTTATGTAGTTAGAAAATACGAGCAAGGCATGAGTCTTGGGATGAAAAGGTTCTCTTATGGGAACAAGTCACAGCTAGACACCACATTTGAAAATATTATAGCTTTTCTGGTTGCCACAGGCAAGAGGATCATTGAATAGAGATAATGGCGTCCTGTGAATTGGCACATGCAAAGAAGTTCTGAGCTAGGAAAGGTGCTTAGGAACTTGGTCTGTCCCATCAATGAGACCAGTTCTCTATTAGAGGAACAGTTGATGAGCAGTGAGGCCAATTCTGTATCAGCGAGACAGTTGGTAATCAGTGAGTCCAGTTCTGTATCAGGACAGCCACTGACTAGGGAGTCCCCTCTTACCAGGACAGCCAGTGACTGCCACAGCTGTCTCTGTCTTCCCTCTGTGACCCCAGTCCTTCTCATTTTGACAGCAATCTGCCACCCTCTTCTCCCAGCACCATAGCTTGCTTCCTCTGTGCGCAAAGTTGAATCCAAACCAATTGGGGTGTTCATCTTTCCATGCTCCTGTTAGCGTCGTACTTTGTAGGTGATGTCCAGTGAGAGAACAGTTATCTCTTTCTGAGAGCTTCATCTGCCCGCCAGCTGTTGTCCATTGTGCAAAAAATTCAGACCATGCCATGCTGCCAATCATTTTGAACTAGTGAGTCAGCATCACAAGCCCTCCTGTCCTCCCTTGTGAAAAATGACCTGACTTTATTGACTATTTTGACTGGGCTGTGTTTCTCCTGGACCCTACGTCAATCTACTTTCTCTTGTGATGTAGCACAAGTTCACTTCTCCCGGTTTTGGAAAATAGGATACCCAAGATCAATCAAGGTCTCAAAAGAGATAGTGGAGGCTTATTTCCTAGTTCAAAGATGTTTCTCTCTGTGTGTCCTCACATAGCGCAGAGATGAGAATTTCTCTGAAAATGCTTACACAGACACTAATGCCGCCTACAAGGGATCTACCGTAGACATGTTTGTGTTATCCGTGTATTGGTATTAGATTTCAACACATGAGTCATCTAAGTGCTTAAATATTCAGGCCATAGCAGCTCTCTATATTCTGTATATCTTGCCATTATATCCCAGATTGGGGTATAAAACAAGCCACAGTAGCTGAACCATCTAGTTAATCTCGAGAGGCTTTATTTTTTTTTCATCATTTTTCAAATGTCACAGTTAGAAAATGTGACACTTGTTTGGAACGAACATGCCTAGAAGAAAGAGACCGTTTATGGACTATTTACTGTTGTTTCCAAATGAGACAGACACAGGGATATAACCTCAAGGAATTCATACTCTGAACTAAGGAACTTGTCTATCCAGAAACCAGTCAACTTAAAAATCCCAGGAGTGTGAAGGCCACAAAGAGTTTGCTACCTTTCTGTTAATCTGTGACTGATACCCACGCCGGGTTGATGGATGACTTGGTTGGTGTGAACTTCCTCTATTTCCACCAGCAAAGCCTTTTGCCTTGTTCCCTGTGCCATCCTGCCATCGTCAGTCCATACTTTTGTCCCTTTCTGTTTTTTTTCTGTGCACCCTTCCCTTTCTTGTTCCTGTGGGCTCTCTCCCACCTAGGCAATTATTAGAGATTACCAAATGCCACAGTGTAGCTTCAGTGGAGACCATGGGAGGGAAGGAGACATGAGGTGTTGACAGAGGGCTTGGTACAGGAGGGCTCCTTCCTTTCTGCTTCCCGGTATCTAATGGACTGGAGGAAAGCAGGAGCCCACTGGTTGCCCAGTGTGCTGGGCTCCTTCCTTCTTGCTTTCTGGCACTCCAGGCCTGCAGCGCTCCAAAAGTACATCCTTGCCACTCTGTTGTTGTTCATCTAATTCTTCCGTGATTAACAACTCAGTTCATCATGCTTCCAGCTCACATTAATCATCTTTTTCTGTGAGTTTGGTAACATTTGGAGTCATTTCCCTAGGAATTTATCCATCTGGGATCTCTATAAAAGAGATGTTTGCACAAGACTGTCTGATGCTCACTGCTGAGACTGAAGGTACTTATTGTTCCCAGCATCCTGAAAGGATGCTTCTGAAGTCAGCTGTGGTTCCTTCACCATTCAGGGCCCATCAGTTGAACTCCATGAGGTTCCCAACATGGATCAAGACCCAAAGAGGTTTTGGCTACAACTTGATAGTAATGACCATCTCTAAAAGCAGCACTCTGTGGAGCCTGCCTGTACTTCTGGACAGATGGGAGTGGAGGGAGCTGTGGGGGGCAGTGGGAAGAGGGGGGAGATGGATGAGTCAGAGCAATCCTTGGCAGGATTCCTGACTTTACACCTACACACTATTTGACCTTAGACAAGACACATAATCTCACTAAGATCCATTCACTCCTTCTGCGAGGTAGGTTCTGAATGTCGGCAAGTATTCTTTCCTCTGCTCTCTGCTGTTGAGGAAACGCTACAATATTGTTAGTGATGTTCAGTTTTGCAATTCCCACACTTCTTTCCAAAACTAACAAGGTGGTCTGTGTGTATGTGTGTGTGTACATGTAACATATATATTACTTACAAGAATGAGAAAAAAATCTATTGGGGAATTTCCACAGCTGCTTCTGACAATAACATATTTGTTTATGCACACACAGTATATACACATATATAACAGTATATATAAATGATATGTATATGAATAATTTATATAGTGTGTATGTATGTGTGTATTGTGGGCAAGCATCAGTGAAAGAACAAATAACCTATTGGGCATGTCCTAGAAGTCAGTATATCTTAATTATCTCTCTCTCTCTCTTTTTTTTTTTATAAAAAGGCATTACAGCAATGTGCCTTGTTTGAGTTGGGTAGAGGATATGTTGCTTAGGAAACAGACAGAGAACCCTTTGGGATTCAGTTGTGAGCATCCTCTTAGGTACTGTGAAGTCTCCGGAGCTCAGAAAGAAAGCAATTCTTGGGAAGGCTCTTGGTTTGCCTCCCAATGTCATGCAGTGAAGGTCAAAGACATCCATCCACTTCTTAACGCAAGTTAGATGTTTCTTTAGAGACAATATTCTAAATTGAGTATCTTCTCAAAGCCCATGGCAGGCACTTTTGTCTATGATCATTAGCCTTCAAATACAGGTATCCGTCCTTGTTGCTGCCCAAGAGAAGGACTGAATTGCATAATGCCTCTGTTACTGGAGGAAGAGTAAAAGATGTGATTAAATTTTATGGCCATAGAAAGGTCTGGGAGTGGAGAAGAAGAGATGGGAGAAGTTTGTTCTAATTCTGCCCTGGCTGAAAACAAGGTCATAGGATGTGGAAATGTTGATCTCTATTCAGAGTCTTTTCCAATAACTGGGGATTTCAGCAGGAGATTCCCATTGCACAGGAAACCTCCAGTGACTTTGACGGGAAATTACCTGCCTAACTCACCTTCCTGCCGCGGTAGAAAGCCAGACACCTGAGGGCACCTTTTAATTGCCACACACCTCTCCTTCCAGAGAAGCTAATTGCATCTGCTTCCCTTTCTTTTAGGTTTTCCAAGCAAGGGCAGGAATGATGAAGGCTGTGCACTAACTGCAGACTTTTGAGCCGCTCAGGAAGGAAATCCGGAGTGTGGCCAGAACAGTTGCAACCCGTGGAGTCAATGAGGAATGGACTCGTGATTATGCTGAGATTTCAGCATGAATCTGGTCGACCTGTGGCTATCCCGTTCCCTCTCCATGTGTCTCCTCCTCCAGAGCTTTGTTCTGATGATACTGTGTTTTCATTCCGCCAGTATGTGTCCCAAAGGCTGCCTTTGCTCTTCCTCTGGTGGTTTAAATGTCACCTGTAGCAATGCAAACCTCAAGGAAATACCCAGAGATCTCCCTCCTGAAACAGTTTTGCTGTATCTGGACTCCAATCAGATCACATCGATCCCCAATGAGATTTTTAAGGACCTCCACCAACTGAGGGTTCTCAACCTGTCCAAAAACGGCATCGAGTTTATCGATGAGCATGCGTTCAAGGGAGTAGCAGAAACCTTGCAGACCCTCGACCTCTCGGACAACAGGATTCAAAGCGTGCACAAAAATGCCTTCAATAATCTGAAGGCTAGGGCCAGAATCGCCAACAACCCTTGGCACTGTGACTGCACCCTCCAGCAAGTTCTGAGGAGCATGGCATCCAATCACGAGACAGCACACAATGTAATTTGCAAGACCTCGGTGTTGGATGAGCATGCCGGGAGACCGTTCCTCAACGCTGCCAACGACGCTGACCTTTGTAACCTCCCGAAAAAGACGACTGACTATGCCATGCTCGTCACCATGTTTGGCTGGTTCACCATGGTGATCTCGTACGTGGTGTATTACGTGAGGCAGAATCAGGAGGACGCCCGGAGACACCTTGAATACTTGAAATCCCTGCCAAGCAGGCAAAAGAAGGCAGACGAGCCCGATGACATTAGCACTGTGGTATAACAGCCACGCTGACTGGCACTGGGAAAGTAACTTCTGGTTGTAGTAGAATAAGTGGTTCACTTCTCCCTTCATTGTACACGATTAAAAAAACTTTGCATTTTAGTTTCTTTGGAATCACTCCACTGTTGAACTTTTCGCGAACTCTGCACCACAGATAATTTTAGTTTAGGTGATCTTCCCCTCATCAATTGTGCCCCTGGTCCTGAGTAACAAGCTCTCTGAACATTAGTCAGACCCATCTCACTATTTAATAATGAAATTTATTTTTTTAATTTAAAACTGAATAAAAGCTTAACTTTGAACCGTGGAAAACAGTGTGACCTATTGGCTAAGAAACAATGTCGTCCGGCCACTTGCTTTAACGAGAGAAAGCCAACCCTTTCTCTCCAACCCCTGTTACTCCAAGGGACTGTTCTAGCGAAAGGTGTATCCTTACAAGCTCTGCGTCACCCTGGGTCTCCAGAGCTGAATTATTGACCAGTTAAGTGTCTGCCAGACTTTAGCTAGCCAAGATGATTATACAAATGTGTTTTCCCCAGACTGGGTATGTTAGGATGCCTGCTGACTAGCATCTGATTTTCAAAATGAGTAGGTTTCGCAAGAAAGAAACAAATCCTTGCTTCTACTCTCTGCTGGACGCCATGAGAAAGTAAAAACACTGGCCTGTATCTTATCGTCAAGACTGCCTTCTGGTGGGTAGGCATGTGGGGTGGGCACAGAAATAGCTTTGTTAGAAGAGGAAGAGCGCACCAGCTCTGTGGGGGCCACTGTGTGGGCACAGTAATGCCACTCATGTCTCTAACCTCTCACCAACAGAGAAAGTGACCATCGGCCTGGGCATAGAAAACATAGATCCAGCCCCCTGCCAGGTAGAGACCTTTGCAGCTTGGGTTTGAACCAGGTCTTCTCATCGACAGTCCTTCTGTGTTGAGTTACAAACACAGAATGGGCGTGATAGAAACACGCTAACAGGAAGTTGCATGAGCTTTGTCATCGGATGTCATTGTATGCAGTCTGCCACACAGAGGAGATAATATGTCCCAGCTGTGGGCAGACACACCAGAAGCACATTTGGCTCCAGGAGTGGGTACTGATAGGCTTGTTTATTTGTTTGCTTTAGGGTGGATGCGTTCAGGTAAGCATGAAGGACCAAAAATAGGGACACATAGGAGTGAAGGTAAGGAGCTGTTCCCAGTGACGGATTCTCTGTGGAGAGGGAGACACAAGTCCAGACCCTTTGGTAACTAAACTGGAGAATAGCCGTCATCTGTCATCACACACCAGTTATGAGAGGAACACTTACTTTGCACCAAATAGCAATATTAACTGATGCTTGCAAGACCCTGTGAGATAGGGTTGGAGTTACGTAACAGATTCAGGAGCCCAGCACTTGTAAGAAACTGTATACCCCTGCTCATGACACATACACAGACACCTGTAGCTTCCGGACCACTCCTGTCTGCCATTCTGTCATAGACTCAGCTTCCTTCACAAGGGTGGCTGGCTCCTCTGCTACATGAGATTACAAATACCTACATGACAATCCATTTAAAAGCAGATGGGAATTGCTCTGTGTATGGCCCGTGTATGAAAGAGGGTTAGTGTGCTCTTGTGAGCCACGTGGCCTTATCCAGCCCACACAAGATTGTCTGAAGGGTGTCAGCACTCACAGTTCTACCTCCAGAAAGCCCTGAAGGTCTGACTGTGACCATGGTCTGTTGGAAGGACCGACCGCTGAAGAAATCAGCAGTCCCCTCAAAGCACACTGGTCCTTTTGTGCCCACAGCCACTTTAACCATTCCAAGATGCATTAGTCTAGCCCCAAATATAGAAATAAATAACTCTCCGATGTGAAATTTGTGTTAGGGGCTAGAACTTCTGCACCCAGGAGTTTGAAGTCTGATGACCTGCCTTGGATCCGGATGGAAGAGCCAGTCCGAGGGGTCAGAGCCGTCCTGAAGGTACAGCGCCCCCTGGAGGATAGTTCTGTAATACACTGCAAACACTACATGGGAAAAAGATGCCCTTCGACTAAAGTTTAGCTTTAACAATTAAAGTGTGTGTACTTGAATGTATGAGTCACATTCATTATGGAAAATCTTCCACAGATAGATTAGATAATCCATCCCAGGTCACTCCGTCCAAAATCATCTTTATGTCCTTACTAATGACAGCTTATTTTCCTCATGGTCAATCCATGAATTCATTAATCCAATGAATGTTCTCAAAAATGGAAGGTCTCTGAGGATTTGGTGAGAGTAATCATATCCTTGTTAAGTACCCACACACTTGGTTAATAACTTTCCATGTGGAGCTGAGAGACACGCCACAGCTTCCAGGGCTCCCTCCCTAATTCTGTCTGTAGATTATCCTGTTACGGGGTCTTCGGTGATTCAAGAAGGCAAACATTAATTTAGGTTGCCACGAATTGAATGGAAGTTTATTAGATAATAAAAATCAAATAAAAGTAATTAAAGTAGCGGATTAGCATGTCTATTTGTGACCACAACAGAAGGGAAATGATCTAATTGCCAGAGTGTAGGAATATCTATCTACCCACGAGGCCAACGATGTACTGAGCCGCTCAGTGGAAGAATCTGTTAAGCAAGAGCCTACAGTCTCGGTCTAGATTGATGCCTCGTTTCCCACCCCTCTGTGGGAGTTCCTGTTCACGATGAACCACAGGAAGAATTTAGAAATTGCCTACCTTCCTATTGTCCTAAGCACACCACAGTTCAATACTTCAATACTTGAAGTGGCAGTACCTTTTCTCAGTCTGTGTTTTTTTCTCCCAACCTCCACCTTTTGGATTAAAAAAAAGAAAAAAAAATAAAAAGATGCCCCTGGGAATTTTCATCTAATCTTTGACAATGTGCTTATCTCTGAAGCAGAGCAAAGAGTAAAACAAGCCAACTCAACTAGAACACGTTTAAAAGTGATAAAAAAAAAAAAAAGCTTACATAAGGGAAGATTGAACCTCCACGAACACTTGGACAAACTGCAGCCACTGCCGTAGCCTGAGCAGTGTGAGCGCTGTGCTACCCTGAGCAGTGTGAGCGCTGTGCTACCCTGAGCAGTGTGAGCACTGTGCTACCCTGAGCAGTGTGAGCGCTGTGCCTCTGTGCTTTTTCTTGTCTGTCCCTGATCCTCCTCAGTCACCCTTGATCTGATGTCACCAAGCCTATGGCAGTATTGAGTCTTCCACACAGCTAGTTCTCTCAGTCTGTTGACAGAGAGACGGGATGGAAAATTGACTTAGCACTGCTCAGTTCCTGAAGGCCGAGGCATTCCTACAGCATCGGGATCGAGAGTCCTTGAAATAGTCCCATCTACCCGCTTTTGAAACTAAACGCGTATAAGGGGGGAGGAGGATGCAAGTCAAATAATCTCAAACTGAACGCATATGGGGGTGAGGGAGAAACGCGAGTCAAATAATTCCAAACTGACTAGGCAAAGAGTTTTTTTATTAAAGGGGAAAACTCACAAAACAGGAATGGGGTCCAACCTCAAGGAGTGGAGCATGGGAAGAAAAGAGGGGAGAGCTGGGCTGGACCACGGCCTTTTGGGAACCCAAAAGTCACGCTCCAACCTGGTCCAGCCTCCCAAAGGCCCTTGGCTGAAGGAGGTTCCCAATCACACTTCACAGGTACAGACACTGAGATGCTTGGAGCTTTAGAGGTACGCCACGTTTGTCTCTAAGTTTCCTGTAGGTCACTAACTGCCCTCCCGGTGAGTTCTATCCCAGTCACCAAAGGCAGACCGTGAACATCCTACCAGCACACACAGGGAAACGTCACTGGATGCTAGCAAATGTCTTGGAGGCTTCCTACATTTTTGTGAGCCAAAGGCTACCCATGATTCTGAAATTTTCATTGCTCCTTCAAGATCAGGCAGCAGCAACTGCTTGCTTGTCCAAGTAGCTCCGGGATAACATATTTAAAAGTGTTCATGACCTGACCTCTCAAATAGGGGGAAATGATGCTGGGACAATGTCGCAGAAAAAGAAAAAGGAGTCACATTTATTTCCTTGAGCAAAACCACAAGAGATCACATGCAGCCAAGCTGGCAAGACAAGGCCCTTCCTCCATGCCCTTTACTCAGGGCTCTTGTCTGCCTGGCTTCCCAAAGGGGTGTCACTAGTTCATTCAATTGACTAGTTCTGACCAGAAGATGGAAGCAAGATGTATGTGATTAGTTTTGCTTTTAGTTATGTGGGTTTGACTTACGCTAGGGTCATCTGAAGGGAGGGAACTTCACCTGGGAATATGCCTCCATTAGGTTGACCTGTGGGCATTCTTCAGAGCAATCTCTTGATGAATGAGTGAGGCCCGCTGCTGTGGGCAGTGACATCCCTGGGCAGGTGGTCCTAGGTTGCATAAGAATTCTGATGACCAAGATAGTAAGTGGCGCTCCTTCAGGGCATCTTCTTCAGTTTCTGCCTCCAGGTTCTTGCTTGAATTCCTGTCCTGACATACATCGGTGATGGAATGTAATCTGAGATGTAGCAGCCATTAAACCCTTTCTTCCCCAGCTTCCTTCTGCTCATGTTGTTTGGGTAATAGAAAGCAAACTAAGACAGGCGGCAACCTCAATTCCCACACATCTATAAATCCATCTTATGAAATAGAACTCAGTGAAGGAAAATCTGCCTACATTCTGCATTTGCCCACTCATGTGGTGGTCCAGCCAGGGCCCAAGACATTTTCCCTTCAGCTCATGAAAATGATTATTTTGAGTCTACAGCATAAAGAGAGAGTTCTATGGTTTCCTGAGTGATGACAATAAAGAGAAAAATCATTGACATGCATTAGTGGAACTCTTGATCTATCTATCTATTAATTATCTATCTATCTATTAATTATCTATCCAACTATCTCCTCTCTCTTTTTCCCTCTCTTCCTCCCTCCTTTCATCTCTTCCTTTCTATGTTCATAGTTTTACAACTGAGTTCCAAAGGCCAGGGAAAGAATTGATGAGACACTGGAGGAGAATCACCTAACAGCAACTCTGCCAAGGATTGCTTGAGATTGAATTTCTGGGAAGATTTGTAAAAGTATTTTTAAAGCAGTCCCCAAGTTTAGTGCAAACAATAAATTAATGAACTTTGTGGCTTATGTTCCTTCCAAGCCTGCCAAGTGTTCTGCAACTTACTATTAAAAGAAGAAAGTCAGTGTGCTTGTTTTACTCTTATACATATGCAGATGGCTGAATGGCAGACAGTCTCTAGATCTTACCTAAGAAGCTGCAGCTCATTTTGGGGTTCAGACTAAAACCTTATGCTTTCTTATATAAGTGTTTATTTTGCTTTTTCTTGAAGAGTTTATAAAATAAGAGGGCAGTCTGAAATCTGGTTGCAGGTAGATATTACTAAAGTGTGGATTGAGCTGATGCCATTGATTGTTGGAAATAGAGTGGCTCATGGGAGTTGAATGGGTTAACTTGCACAGATTCATTGGGATGACCTGCATTTTCTCTGCGGGAAAGCATAGGAAAGATGCTGGTCATCTCTTATTGCCTTTCATCCTACAGACAACCTTGCCAGACTCTCTGAGAAGTCAGCTACTACCACTAGAGAGAATGTAAAATAGAAAAGAACTCTCAAGAGAGTACTGCTTGCAGGAAGGTCCCAGGAGGAGAAACCAGACTGCCATATCCATCTCTTTATCATCGACAAGACCAGTATCTTCAACCTCAAATATGGACAGAGGAATCCATGGGTAAGTCATAAATAAAAGCAACTGATTCGAGGATTCTCTAAAAGACTTTTACTTTGCCCAGTAAAGTTTGTATTCTCTTGTCTATAGTCCCTGCAGCATTTACTACCAAGTATATTGTAGGGTTCTCTGCAAACATCAAGGCCAGCAGAGTAATAATCCTTGTGAGGCAAGAAGGAACTTCTGGCTCAACTCAACTCAATAGCCAATGTTGGTTCAAACTTCAGTAGTCTTACACTGGCAGTTTATTTTAGGCAAATTCAAATACAGTACAATTTGTGAAAAGCTTTCTGGTGATAATTAATTCAACCCTGTGTGCACAATAAGCTTTAGGCATGACTATATGAAAATCTTTGTCAAGAACATGTGACCACTTCCATTAAAATGGGTTCTCTAGATTGACTACTTATGACATTTTAAGGGTCTTGGGGAGGAGCTGGTATGGTTGGTCTTGGTCATACAGATAGTGCAAATGTCATCAGGCTATCAACCACCCCTGCTCCCAGTCTGTTTAACATTCCTGATTTACCTAGTGCTTTTCTGTGATTTTTCCCAAGTGTTGACTGAGGTTTTTTTTGTCCTTCCCATTTCCCGCAGTTGCTATGTCCCAAAAGAAAATCACACAGAGGTCTATATAAGTTATAAACTATTAGCCCATTAGCTCAGGCTTCTTATTAGCTCTTATAACTTACATTAGCTCATTATTCTAGTATATGTTAGCCACATGGCTCGGTACCTTTTTCAGCAGGGTAGGTCACATCTTCCTTCTTCGATGTCTGGGCAGGACTGGGGAGGAAGAGCTTCCATCTTCCCAGAATACTTCTGTTCTCATTGACCCACCTCTATGTCCTGTCTGACTACTGACCAATCAGCGTTTATTTAAAACATAATTGACAGAATATAGAATGGTCCCGCACCACCCAATGATGACTATGCCTCCCACAGTGTGCAAGTATTCCTTGGCCCACTTTACAGATGCATAAAATAAGATCCAGAAAACATCCCTCCAAGATCAGCAGGGAGCCTGAAATGTTGGAGTCTGGCTAGCTGTATGCAAGCAGCTTTGCTCTGTCAGCATTATGTCACCTACTAAGGGACATCTTTAGTTTTGCTAATTCTCACATTTTAGTCAATAATAAAAAAAAAATAGTGGAAGTTAAGAAAAGATATTTTTAGTTTCAGCCAAGAAAATGATGACCTGGAATTTCAGGTTGCTCCTAGGATGTCAGCAAAGGTTGACTCAATTCTTTGCTTGGTAGCAGCCGGGCCAAGCCCAGCTGAGGACATTTTCAGCTCGGTTGGCAAATGCCAATGGCACCTCCTGCTTGCAGTTGCCTGAGTGTTTTCTCTGGCAATAACAGCACACAGTGCCTCTTGCAGAACTGGTTAGGGATGCCAGGGTAGGCTTCATCTCTAATAATAGTTCCACTGATAATAACTGAGAACTTGTTGTATTTACATCGGCTCCCTCGGTCTCTGCATCACAGATTCTAGCCTGAGTTCAGTTTCCCTGGCAGCAAAGATCTCTGGCAGCCATAATGGGGAGTGGCATGGAGAGGCACACACATCTCTAATCCCTTGCTTCCTCCCTTCCCCATGCCTTCCTTGACATTTTCTCCAAGTCTAGATAAATTCTGTTGACAGATCCTTTACTGGCTGTCCTAGCTATTTAGAAGAGTCCAAACTGTGTTGTCTGAACACCTTACCAGACAGCGTTGCTTTAAACCTAACATGACAAGCAGTTATGCTGAGATTACTTGGGGAGTATCCAGGTATCTGTGCTGCACCCACATCTTCTGAAATGCTATCTCCAGAGGCTGGGCTAGCTTCTCGTCCTCTGCTGGCCCAGTGCGGGTAGACTGTGATCAGTCAGGGTAGGAACGCTGACCCACAGGCACATGGTGATGTAGGCTTTTTTTGTTTTGTTTTGTTTTTGTTTTTGTTGGGCAACATTGTGCTTGGCAGAACTTCATTGATATAAAAGCACGGACTCTGTTCTCTCAAGGAGTAGCTTGTGAATCTATAATAACGAGGCTACCCCTTTGCCTCACATGCTGAAAAACACAGAGGAGAAAAAAAAAATCTGTACTCTAGTGACTATAGAGTGACTCCCAAGCCAAATACTACAGTCTACCCTCTTATTACCTACTATATACAAGTCATCAGTCATTCTGATTTTGTTTAATCCACTATGTGTATATTACTTATCTAAGTAGAAAAACCCCTCAAACTTGCTGCATAATTTAAAAAGGGAAAGTATATATTTATTCTTCACCTTTTAAAATTTCCTCAGAGGTATGCACTGTCCCGGCCTCCCTTCACATTTTACTCTGCATGAGTTCTGATTTCTTATCAGCTGTTTGGGTTTCTCTGTGTAATAGTCCTGGCTGTCCTGGAACTCGCTCTGTAGACCATGCTGGCCTCAAACTCACAGAGATCCACCTGCCTCTGCCTCCAGAGTGCTGGGATTGAAGGTGTCTGCTACCATGGCCCAGTGAGTTCTGATTTCTTATCAGTCGTTTGCCACACTTGTTTGCATGGCCCAAATGTGACAGAGAGCCAATCATGAGACCACTGAAGAGTCATCTGAATTCGTGGTCAGATGGAAGTTCGGATTTCCCAACCATCTGGGCACCTTTCCTCCTCTGCTTCGCATGCCTCTCGCTCTGTCTACTTTGGTAGGAGGCGGCGGGGGGGGGGGGGGGGTGGCAGACCCAGAGATCCAGAGCTGCACAAAGCGCCCCAGGAAAGATGGAGAAAGATTCTCGGACACCAATGCACAAGTTGTGCCCCCATGTATATGAGGTACAAGCGGAAGACTGAAGAGGCTCCAGGAAGGAAGAGCAGTGACCTGGCCTTGGGGTTGATGGGAGCACAGATTTCTCTTTATTCAACACCAGCAGAGGGTGTGGCCATTGTTGCTAGTATTCTAATAGTGCGATATAAGATGCTTCATTGTTTTGCTTTCTGTTTGCTCTGCACAGCTGCTGCTGTAGACTGCGGGGTGAGTGGTGTCCCCAGATTATAGACGGAAGCCAGAAAGGCATGCAGGGCCTCAGAAGGTTGCTGTACTTGAAGACAGGGTCTTGAAATCACTGATGAATGGGAAACTAAGCCTTCGTCCTGACTAGTTCCTTCACAGAGAAGCCAGGCACTCAGAGGCGAGACGTGGCCATCTGTAAGAAAGAACGGGAACCAGGGAAGCCAGAGCTTTCAGCACCTGTCTATTATTTCACACAGACAGGCTGCATTGTCTCGGCAAGTTGTGTACTTCATCACTAGCCAAGGAGCATCTGGGGCAACTGAGGAAAGTTGTAGAAAATGTAACCCTTTCTGTCTCTAACACCACATCTGAGTCGGTCTGTGTTGGCCTTAACTTTCAGGGGCAACTTTGCTTTTTAAATGAATTTACTCATCTTCTGAATGTAGCACAAATAATTAAAACCCAGGAACAGATCTTGGTGTTCAATTAGAGATCAGAAAAGCAAAGCAGCCAAGCCACTAGAGAGTTCTTTTTTTAGCATGCATATGGGCAGCCCGAATATGGCGATTCTGTTGAACTTGTCCATATTGGGTTTCATGATCCACATTGATGAGGGTAACTGACCAGGTCTCTTTCTCAAGAGGGCACCAGATCTCGTTACAGATGATTTTGAGTCACCATGTAGTTGCTGGGAATTGAACTCAGGACCTTTGGAAGAGCAGGCAGTGCTCTTAACCGCTGAACCCTCTCTCCAGTCCCCACCTCTACAAAATCTCAGACCAAAAAGAGAGCAAGTTCCTGTCTCATCTCACCTCATATTCCTCTCTAGTGCTGGTATTAAAAGTGTGCTCCACCACGGCCCAGCTTCTATGGCTAGCTAATGTGGCTACTGGGATTAGAGGTGTGTGCCACCAACGCCCAGCCTCTATGGCTAGCTAGTGTGGCTAGTTTTGCACTCTGATCTTCAGGCAAACTTTCTTAAAACACAAACAAAATATCACTACAAGGACTCTTGTTGAAAAGTGAGTTTAGAAGTGAGGGCTTCCACACAGATATATCAACAAAGAGACAAAAGAAGTAATCAGACTTGCTAGCTTCACGTCTCCATGACTATTTTATCACGCTTTTCAAAGTCATTGGTGACAAGGCATGATAACCAGAAGACTGTAATTATGTATGTGTCCTACAAGTGATCACACAAAACTCTTATTCTGTCCTCTGTCCTGGATTCATCGAGAGTTTTCCTCCTAGCCCAAAGTTCCTAATAACCCATCAGAGCAGCTCTCTTCAGAGCAGAACACTCAAAGAAAGGTCATTCTCAGTCTCTTCCTGCTATTTTCTGCCACAGACAGGCTCAGTTGGTAGCTCCAAGATCGTCCCTTTGATGAGAGGCTTAAAAAAACTCTCACCAGGATTGTGCACAAGGATCATGTCACTTGCTCCTTAAAACAAGAGAAACCGTGGCATTAGGACTGGCTCCTGTATGGCCAGAGATGCACATGATTGCATCCCCCAGGGAAGTCTCAGCAGCCATCTCCATGCAAGGCAACAGAAGCCCCAAACACCCGATGCCTTTAAAAGCTCCACTCGCTGTGCCACACGGTAGGTATCACAGCAGGCACGCTTCATGCATGGAGTGTTGGAATTTGCCGTAGATGTGACTGAAAAATAAACAAATAACAAATGTCCTGTAATGCTTGTTTTTATATGGCTTGTAAAATGTTGCTAAGATCAATGCTTAGCAATCAGGATCTAGCTGGAGAGACCGCTCAGTGGTTTCAGTATTGGCAGCTCTTGCAGAGAATCTGAGTTCAGTTCCTGGCACTCATGTCTGGTGGCTCACGTCCACCAGATGTAACTCCAGGTCCGGGGAGATAAAACTGTTCTGGCTGTGAGTTATAGGAACCTACCTTAACATGTACAGACACGCACATACACATGGTTAAAAATTAGAAAAGAAAGTAATCTTTTTTTTCAAAGTTTAGGGTATAGCCAGAAACCAGAGGCCTTGAACCTGAACAACAACACACTGTACAATTAGCATCAGGAAATAAAGCTGTTTGGACCAAAGGATGTACTGCACGATGCACGGCAGCTCCTAATGCCACTAAGACAAATGAAGAAGCAGTAGAGATGCAAAAGAGATGGAAACGAGAAATGCTCTTTTGTTTTTTTTTTTGGTTGGTTGGTTTTGTCTTTTGTTTTTGGTTATTTTTAATTAATATTGTTTATTTTATTATTTCTTTTAAATTTTTTCTCTGGGGGAGACACAATAAGGGTGAAAGGCAGATAAGGAGAAACTGAGAGGTCAGTGGGATTGGAATGCATGATGTGAAATTTCCAAAGAGTCAATAAATTTATGTTCAAAGAAGAATTGATGGTATATATCTTTGTTTGGATTTCATGCCTGGCTTTACTCTGCTAAGTCACTAGCCGAGACAACTTTATTCATTATCCAATAAAAGCAACACATATACAGAAGGACATCCCACATCATTTAGATCGTTTTAAAGTATAAAATATAAATTAAACCTTTCTGAACATATTCATAATATATTCATAATATATATTCTGTCATAATATTTTATGAATGCATACACTATGACTTCTATGAGATGGACATCCTATGCATCTCCTTATGAACACTAGCCCATGGCACTTGCCTTTCTGTACCTGGTTTATTTCACTTAACACAGTGATTCCCCAATTCCATCTACGTGTTGCAAATGACAAGGCTTTTCTCTGTTCGTGGCTAAAGAGTGTTCCCTTGTTTCTATGTGCCACATTGTCCTTATCTATGCTTCAGGGCACTGGAATTCTTTCCATTTCTTTCCTTTTGTGATTAGTGTGCCCACACTGTCCATACCAGACCTCTTATCAACAATAAAACCATTTTTCTGAAAAGTGATATGAATGTACGTTCACTGTGCAAAGTGGATTTTATAATGACAGTTTTAATTAAGAATCTCACACAAATGACCATAGTCATGAACCATTACTCCCCTTTCCCTTTCTCCTACTGCCAGCTCCCTTTCTATTCCCAAATAAATTCCTTTCTAGTTTCCTGTGTATATGTGTGTGTACATGCATATGTATGATCTATGTATCACACATCAGAGAAAGCATTTGACTTCCTGGGTCTGAATTATTTTACTTAGTGCTAACACAGTCCTGCTTAACTCCACTATCTTGAATTCTTAGAGAGAAAAAAAAAAAAAGTATGCTTCTCTACTCTTTGAAATCCTTTCAAGAATTCCAAACTAAGATGGGAGTGTGGCCAGCTTCTGCTTTCTACAAGTTCCCCGACAACAGAAGTAGGGGTGAGTTCCGGGCCCAGAGAACCAGGCACTTTCTTCTCTAATGCCAAATGAGAGAACCCAGTGGCTGAAGCTCGAGGTGAATTTGAGAGCTGTTCAAGTGCTGCCCCACAGCAGTGGGGCTCAGCCGTCCTTCTCTCAACTGTCACTGTCACCAAAAACAACAAAGCGGTGATTCTTTTGTTGTGCTCTGCCCCTTAAATTTAATAGTTATGAAGCTGATGATGAAAATGGGGAACCAATGAGCCCTCATGAACCAGCACAATTGTTCTGCTGAGCTCAACCTGACATATCCAGAATTAGACTTGGTTCTAACTGAAACCAAGGTGAAATGGTCTGAAATCTCCAGTGACTATCTGAAACTGATGGAGCTAGTTTTATCAGAAGACTTTGTTTAATAATAGGTTTCGTTGTAATTCCTTGTCACCTTGAAGAAAACTGACTTACCTCATGTCATGTGCTCGACTAAATTTCCTGACCAGTCCTTGACCGATCAATGCCATCATCGAGAATCTCTCTCTTTGTAGCTGTCTCCACATGACCACACAATCCAAGTCTCATCTCCTGGAAACATTGTTATTTCATGTTCTTTGTTCAGGAAGAGGGTTGGAAGGCTGTACCTCAAATTCAAACCAGAGTTTTCATTTAGGGATGGGTAAAAACAATCAGATATTCATTCTAAAGCCACTTGGGTATAATCACTAGAAGTCTAAGAACAAGAGTAAAGATGCTGCAGTGTAAGGGATTAATGTCCGGTTGTCAAAATAAGGTGGAGTACATTGTTTTTAGAAATTAATATAATAAAATGCTCTTCAGGACTCCATTGTGTGGCATAACTAATGCATAATACAAAACAATACCTGTGTGTCAGGCATCCAGCTGTTCCCCTATCCCTGGACCCATCAACTCCCTGACATTCATACCATCATAACTCAGTTTTTGATGGTTATATAAACTGAATCCCAAGGAAAAGATTAAAATTTAATCAAGCTACGATGATGATACAAATTCTTGTTCATCAGAGTAATAGGCTGTATATTTTGAGAACCGCACGCATTTCTGACTTCGGTATGCTGTGAGTTGGTCATTTAGCTGTGCTTAGTGTTGATACTTCTAAGACCAGCACTCAGGAGGCAGAAGCAGCCTGATCTCTGAGTTTGAGGCTGGCCTGTTCCACATGGGTAGTTCCAGAATAGCCAAAGCTGTATAGAGACACCATGTCTCAAAAACAAAACAAAACAACAAAAGAATTGATAATAACAGCCAAGGAAAATTGTTACTCAAGACTTGAAATCAAAATTTATCACATTATGAACTGAATTAAGGTTCAGTTCATATATTTATCAATTCAAATACTTTTATTCGAAATATATGTGTAAATTACAAAAATAATAAATTTTATCCCTATAAGTCAGTTTTGTATATAATTTGCTTTCTTTTCAATGGCTAGAATATTTTCAGGTCTATTTTTATTTATAGGACTTTGAATTTGCAACCTTTTCAAAACTAGATTATGGAAAGATTTGGAACTTACAATTATTTAACATTATCCACTACGGGGGTCTCTGTAGGTAGGGGTCAAAGCAGGCAGTGACCCAAAGGCAACCCACTGACTGGGAGAAGATCTTCACCAACCCCGCAACTGACAAAGGTCTGATCTCCAAAATATATAAAAATCTCAAGAAACTAGACTGTAAAAGGCTAATCAACCCAATGGTAAAATGGGGCATTGAGCTGAACAGAGAATTCTCAACAGAAGGACTTCAAATGGCCAAAAGACACTTAAGGTCATGCTCAACTTCCTTAGCGATCAGGGAAATGCAAATCAAGACAACTTTAAGATACCATCTTACACCTGTCAGAATGGCTAAAATCAAAAACACCAATGATAGCCTTTGCTGGAGAGGTTGTGGAGAAAGGGGTACACTCATCCATTGCTGGTGGGAATGCAAACTTGTGCAACCACTCTGGAAAGCAGTGCGGCGGTTTCTCAGGAAATTCGGGATCAACTTACCCCTGGACCCAGCAATACCACTCTTGGGAATATACCCAAGAGAGGCCTTATCATACAACAAAAGTATATGCTCTACAATGTTCATAGCAACATTGTTTGTGATAGCCAGAACCTGGAAACAACCTAGATGCCCTTCAATGGAAGAATGGATGAAGAAAGTATGGAATATATACATATTAGAGTACTACTCAGCAATAAAAGACAAGGACTTCTTTAATTTTGCATGCAAATGGATGGAAATAGAAAACACTATCCTGAGTGAGGTAAGCCAGATCCAAAAAGAGGAACATGGGATGTACTCACTCATATTTGGTTTCTAGCCATAAACCAAGGACATTGAGCCTATAATTAGTGATCCTAGAAAAGCTAAATAAGGAGAACCCAAAGAAAAACATATAGGCATCCACCTGAATATTAACCTTCAGCAAGCGATGAAAGGAGACAGAGACAGAGACCCACATTGGAGCACAGGACTAAAATATCAAGGTCCAAATCAGGAGCAGAAGGAGAGAGAGCACGAGCAAGGAACTCAGGACCGCGAGGGGTGCACCCACACACTGAGACAATGGGGATGTTCTACTGGGAACTCACCAAGACCAGCTGGCCTGGGTCTGGAAAAGCCTGGGATAAAACCGGACTCTCTGAACATAGCGGACAATGAGGACTACTGAGAACTCAAGAACAATGGCAATGGGTTTCTGATCCTACTGCATGCACTGGCTTTGTGGGAGCCTAGGCAGTTTGGAGCTCACCTTACTAAACCTGGACAGAGGTGGGGGTTCCTTGGACTTCCCACAGGGCAGGGAACCCTGATTGCTCGGCCTGAGGAGGGGGGGGACTTAATTGGGGGAGGGAGAGGGAAATGGGAGGTGGTGGCGGGGAAGAGACAGAAATCTTTAATAAATAAATAAATTTAAAAAAAAAAAGAAAACTCAGCTCAGATTGACTTCTTTGTTAACCTGTATCAGACTTTGGGGAGTCAGATGCCACACAGTTTATTGTCAATATATTTGAACATGAGATAATTTGGAAAAAGATTTCCTGGTGTAATACAATCCCCAGTTTATAAGAAAGCATGGTTACACTGAAACTCAACTCAGAGAACACGACTTTTTTTTTTTTCCTAAGAAGATGGTTTCTGGAGACAGGTTACCTGTGCTAGCTTAACGGTCTAGGGAAGGACCTGGCTTGTCTCTGTCATATAGAGAGCATAGATTTCATGTAGGCTATTAGCCACCTGTAATCCTGGTTGTAGGAGCTTGGGGGAAACCCTGGCTGTGCAGATGCTGTAAGGGTCATTTAGACAACTAGCCAACTCTGGTTGTGGGAGCTTGAATATGGCCTGGCCCTACAGATAATAGAAATCCTAAGCTATTATTCACCTCCAATTCCCAGCTTTCTGGAAAAACAGGACTGTCCCTCCTTTTGAAAGGACAATCCTATGTGAATAACATTCCTGTTTCCTAGGAAATTCTTGGGTACAAGAACCATTGTGCTCCCATTAATTGTCATTCCTTTTCTTTCCCCAAATAGTTTCTTTTTTAATCTATGTAGCTCCAACCCAAATATTACCTCACAGTTAATAATTTTATCTTGTTAATCTGCTCCAATCTTGGATATTTTATTTTTGTTTTTATGACCTTGACTCATAAAGAGCACTGGCCAGATATTGTGTAGAATGCTTTCTGGCTTTTTCTAAAGATTTTCTATGATTAGATTGGAAGTGCACAATTTTTGATTAAGAACACATAGAGGCATAAAGCTTTTATTGTGGAACTCAGGGGGCAGGGAGCAATTCTACATAAGAAATCATTTAGCATGGTTATGATGATAAGCTAACTCTGGTTATTTAGTTCATAGAGTGTGTGGCCAATTTTTCCCCCTGTGAAGCTGTGATTTTCTCCCTTTCCATACTTTGTTCATTGAAAATAAATCAGCTACTTCAGTCTAATCCTAATGGAAGTTAAACTAAGGAAGAAAGGGCTGCTGTGGAATAATCCCTTTGTAGACTGTGAAGATTTGTCATTGTGATTGGTTTAATAAACAAGCTGACTGGCCAATAGCTGAGCATAATAAAATTAGGTAGAAGAGCCAACCTTAGAATGATGGGAAGGAGAAGGGCAGAGTGAGGGGTTGCCAGCCAGATCCAGAGGGAACAGGAGATGAATGTGCCATGTGAATAATGGTACTACCATGCAGTAGAGCATAAATAAGAAATATGGGTTAACTTAAAAGGTAAGAGCTAGTTAGTAATAAGTCTGAGCTATTTGCCAAGTATTTATAATTTATATTAAGCCTCTGAATGATTATTTGAGAGCAGCTGTGGGGCAGAAAACATCTGTTTACAGAGGGTATCTCCATAGCATTTGGAATTCAACAAAGATTCATTAATTATCCCTAATTTTTGTGTTTATCCAGGCATTTGTTTATGGGTTATGGGCTCTAGGATATTTTTATCCTTGGTCTTTACTATGCTACAATCAGTGTTACTTTGTTCCTTTAATTGCTTGATTTAACCATAATGTATTTTTTTTTCAAGACAGGATTTATTTGTGTAGCTCTGACGATCCTAGAATTATCTCCATTGACCAGGCTGACCTTGAACTCAATGGAGATTTACCTGCCACTACCAGGGATTAAAGGTGTAAGCCAAAATTACCCAGAACAATGTACTCTTTAAGGCTCTTTCTACCTCTTACCCATTCCTTCCTCATTCACTCTTTGCGTTTTTATTAATAATATTTTTGAGTTAGCAAACAAAATAATGGCTTTCATTATAATGTGTTTACATACATATGTCGTTGTAATTCATTAATATTTACCTTCTTTTGTTCACCTTCCCATGACCTCCTGCCCCTCTTATTAATGTTCTAAATATGAGACAAAATTTTCAAAACTTGCCTAATTTTATCCCCATGTTACTCCCTCTTATTCCTGCCTTTTCACTACTTCAGAGATTACCCTTGTCTTTTAAGGATGCACATGCGTGTGCACATGCACGCACGTGCATACACACACACAATTCCAGATGTAGCTCTCATCCCTGTGAGCCTCGTTTATCTTACCTGACATGATAATCTCTAGTTGTATCCATTTTCTTTTAAATGATGTAATTCCATTCTAAACTGTGGCCAATCAAAATTTCCATTACATGTATATTTTATATGTTTATCTATTTGCCTCTAAACTGGTTTTGAGAGACTACAGGTTATACAGACTTTCTGGTAGTCAGACAAATAGGGAGAGGGGCCATAGCTAGGTAACAAAGATGGTGAATTTCCAAGATGACCAGCTTCTTCCTCATCCTTCTGGCTTGAGACAAAAGCCTGACAATTTAAAGTCAGCTCAGGATGACACATACCAGTTCTCGGCTAATCAACCAATCTAACTTTCTTCAAACAGACTAACCCTAAATTAAGGGAAGACTCTTCAGAGGATTTAAACCCCCAGCCTTGGAGCAGAGACTGGATTTTCAGAGTTCTGAGTCCCAACCCTGATGTAGAAGGTGATGTATACTGTGAATATATTTTTATTGCCATTGGTTAATAAAGAAGCTGTTTTTGGCCTATGGCTTAACAGAGTAAAGCCAAGCTGAAAGAGATAGAGAGAGAGAAACGCAGAGTCAGGGAGAAGCCATATAGCTGCCTGTAGAAGACAGATGCACCAAAACCTTGCCAGTAAGCCACAGTCAGGTTGTAATGCATAGATTAATAGAAATGGGTTAATTTAAGATATAAAAGTTAGACAACAATACGCTTAAGCTATTGGTCAAGCAGTGCCTTAAATAATATAGTTTCTGTGTGATTATTTTCAGTGTGTCTGGGCAGCCAGGAATGAATGAGCAGCCTCCATCAACACATTCCCACCCCCACACTTCTCACCCTCAACTCCACTTCTCCATCCCCCCTTCACAGAGGGCCTTTTACTCTGCATGTTTGCTGTATCTGTGTGTCTGCATGTCTGTATTTCTTCAGCCATAATAAATGTCTTTCTTCAACTGCTGTTATAGTCTTTTTGTAGTATATGAAATTTCTCTGCTGTTGCCTGTCGAACTTCAGATTTTTTTTTCTGCCTTTTGATTTTTTTTTTAACTGGCAGAGCATATGAACCAGATCAAAACCCCATAGACTGTATCATCTTCATATCTTGACTATAATGAATAGTGCAGCAAAAAATATGGACATGTGGGCACCTATGTAGTGACCCAAATTTCTTTGATTGTTTCCCTAGGAGAGGTCTTGCAAGATAAAATGACAGGTTCAGTTTCAGCTTTGTGAGAACCCACACTAGTATTTCCTAGGCTAGTGAAATCTTTTCAGGAGTGGCTACCTTTGACCTGTATCTCAAAGTGTTCTACCTAAGTTTTCTGAGCAGTTCCAAAACTTCGGGTCTAGCATTGAAATATTTGATCTCTTTTAAATTATTTTTTCTTGAAATATATGTATCTATTACATTCTTTACATATATAAATCCCCTATCCCCAGTCTCACATGTCAGAGAAGCTGCATTCTTACCAGTGGATTTGCCAACTTGATCAAAATTAGGTGCTAACTATAGGTACATGGTTTTATTTATGGATCCTCCCATCAATTCCTCTGTCTCTGTGTCTCTTTTATGTCAGTAACATGTTTCCCACATGTTGGCTGTGTAATATGTCTTGAAGTCAGGTACAGCAATACCTCCACCATTGCTCTCTCTGCTTAGGGTTGCTTTGGCTCTTCAGGGTCCTTATTACTTTATATCAGTGGTTCTCAACCTTCCTGACCCTTTAACACAATTCCTCATATTGCGGTGATCCTGAACTATAAAATTATTTTTGCTGCTACTTCATAACTGTAATTTTGCTGCTACTATGAATCATAATGTAAATCCATGTTGTTTGATGGTCTTAGGTAACCCCTGTGAAAAAGTCATTCAATCCTTAAAGGTGTTGTGACCCACAGGTTGAGATTCACTGCTCTAGGAGCTCCAGTGGCTCAATTGGTACTTACATGAGAATCACTGCTATATATGAACCTTAAATTGTTTTTGTTTTAATCCTAAAGACTGAATTAAAATTTTGGTGGTGATTGTATTGATATTGCAGAGTGCTTTCTCAGTACTGGTTCTGCCAATTGACCATGTAGAAGGTCTTTTATGTATCCTCTGTCTTCTTCAATTTCTTTACTATAAAATTTTGTTTTAAAGATGTTGTTACAGAAGTCTTTTATCTCCCTAGCTACCTTGTTCCTAGATGTTATCTTGAAGCTGTTGTAAATGCATTGTTTTTTCTGGTTCTATTCTAAGCATGAATTGCTTATTTAAAGAGAGCTACTAATTTTTGTATATTGGTGTTGTTTCCTGATAACCTGATGGAATTATAGAACAGATCTAAAAGGTTGCTGGTGAATTGTAAGGTCTTTGAAGTACAGGATTATGTTATCTGCAAACAGTACAGGATTATGCTATCTGTAGACAGTATAGGAGTATGCTATCTGTAAATAGTATACAATTATGTCATCTTCAAAAATATAGGATTATGCTATCTATATACAGTACATGATTATGTCATCTGTAAGCAGTATAGGAGTATGCTATCTGTAAACAGTATACAATTATGTCATCTGTAAACAGTATAGGATTATGCTATCTGTAAACAGTATACGAGTATGTCATCTGTAAACAGTATAGGATTATGCTATCTGTAAACAGTATATGATTATGTCATCTGTAAACAGCATAGGATTATGCTGTCTGTAAACAGTGGCTATTTGACATTTTCTTGTTTGCATCACTTTTCATTATTCCCCTTATTTCTATTTTTAAAACTTCTTCTATCTATGATGCTAGACATTACAAATGAATAAGAATAGATACACTTACTTCATGTCTTATACTAAAAAAACCACTTTACAGTTTTCTTCATTTGGTATATTTTTGGTTAGAGGTTTTTTGAGCATATCCTTTATTATTTTGTGATATGTTCTGTCAAGAAGATATGTTGGGTTTTGTTAAAGGTTTTTTTTTTCTAAATTTATTAAGTTGATCATGTGACTTCTGTTCCTGAGTCTATTTATATACATTATTAAATTTATAGACCTGAAAATGTTGAACCATCCTTGTATCTTTGAAATCAAACCAACTTTATTTTGATATCTTATTTCTTCAATGTATTATTGAGTTTAGATTGCAAGTATTTACAGAGTGATTTGGTTTTATAGAATTAATTTGGTAGTGTTTCTTCACCCTCTACTGTGGAACAGTTTAAAGAATATTTGTGTTCTTCTTGGACATGGTAGAATGTGACAGTCTGATCCTTGGCTTTTTTTGCTGTAAAACTTCATGACAGGTTCAATCTGTTTGCTTGTATAGGTCTGTTTGCATTGTTAATATTCTTTCAATGTAGTTCTGGTAACTCTTATTATTCTATCAATTTATATATTCTATCTAAAAGTTCTTTGGACTATAGGTTCTCAAACTATTACCTCACTGTCCTCTGGCTTCCACTTGTGTATGTTATAATGCTCCCTTTGTTATCCCAAATTTTACTAACTTGGGTCTTTACTCTTTTAGCCAATTATCTTTTATCTTTTTTATCCTTTCCAAGAAACAACCCATTATTTCAGTCTTTTCTGCTTCATTATGTTAGTCTACAATTCCTTTCTTTCTACAATATGATTATTATTTTTTTCTTTTTATTGATACTGAGTATTTTTAGTCTTGGTTTTTAAGACATTGAGGTACATAATTAAAATGTTTATTTGAGATCTCTGTTTTATTTGTTTGCTTTTTTTAAGTGAAGGACTCACAGCACCAAAAATTTCTCATTGAACTGCCTTTGTTGTGTCCCAGAGATTCCAATAAGTTATACTTCCATTTCTATTTTATCCTAAAACTTTCCCATGGTATTTCTTTAATGGTACACCATTCCATTAATTCAAGAGAATATTTTTCTGACTCCAGGTAATTCTATATTTTCTTCTAGTATCGATTTGTAGATTTATTACTCTATGCCATGATACAATAATTTACTTTAATTTTTGCTTGGTGAGAAATATAAAGACTAATACACCATCTAGTTTGTAGGAAGGTCCATGAGCTGTTGGGAAGGATGGATGCTGTGCTGATTTTAGATGGAACATCTCTAAATGGCTGCCAAGTCCATTTGATCTCTGGTACAGTTACATCTGAAATTTCTTTGTTGATGTTTGTTGTTGATGTTGTTGCTCTTTTTAGCAAATGATCTCTCTTTTGAAGAGAATTGATTGTTGAAATTAGCAGCTATAGTTTTCCCTGGACCCATCTGCCTGTGACAGCCATTAGCTTTCTTTTACAAAATTGTGTTCATCAAAGATCAGTGTACAGGCAATTAGAATATATCTTCTTTTTGTATTTTCCATTTATTAATATAAAATGATGTTTACCTCCTCTGACTAGTTTTGGCCTTCAGTATATGTTACCAATAAGCAGATAGTTAATCTTGCTTATTGGAGGCTTTTGTTTGCTTGATATACTTACTTCCATCATTTCACCCTCATTCTGTTTACTTTGCCAATAAAATATGTTCCTTGTGCTCAGTGTTGCTATTGTCGTTTTTAAAAAGCAAATTAGCTAGTCTGTGTCTTTTAGTTTAGGTAATAAAAGCATTTGCATTTGGGGTTATTATTTAACAAGAGCCTACTCGTTCCTGTAATTTTGTTAGTTGTAGAGGTAATTGAGTTCTTCTATATTAATATATTCCTTTCATGAAACTTATCTACTCTTTAGACTGAGACTTCTTTCCCTTCTGTGTGTAGGATTATTTAAGTATATTTTGCAGTGTCAGGTTGGGAGTCATGAATTGCCTTAGTATATGTTGATATAAAAATCTGTTTCTTTCTTCACTTATACACACTTACTAATGTTGGGTGGAAGCTGTTTACTTTTAATGCTTGAAGCATCACTCCGTGTTTTACTAGATTTTAGAATTTCTGCTAATATATCTGATATCATTCTGGTTGGCCTGTTATTTTGAGTTGAATTTTTCTCTCTAGATTTTAATACTACTTCATAGTTTTCTTGTTTTAGAATCTAGACTTCTTTTGTATCTGTATCTACTTGAGGTTTCTAAGTGCTTGTTTTCCTATGGCATCCATATATTTCCTTAGATTTGGAGTGTTTTCTTGTATAATTTCATTAAATAGATTTTTAATGGCTCTAACTTTTATTTAGGCTGCTTCTTCCTCATGGATTCATAGATTTGATCTTTTAATCATGCTTCAGCATTCTTAAAATAATGATTATACTTAGCTTTTTCTTATTGGTGTTTTAATGTAGTGTTTGTTGACTTTGTCTTTTAACACTGATGTTATTTTTTTCTGTTTGACCAAATGTATGGGTGATACCTCACAAGATTTTAATGGGTGAATTGAGCCTTGTATTTAAAGCGTAGTTTTCTTAAAATTTCAATTTCCTTGTTACACTTCTCACTCATGGTGCTGAAATTTTTCCTACAAAGCTGACTTTCTTGTTTATATACACCGTGAGTTGTTTCTCTTATTTCTTTCATCTGCTTGTTTCTCTTTTGAAGCGAGTGACTATTATTGGAAGTCAATGTTTCTACTTACTTGTATGGAATTCTAACTATTTATTATTTTTGGATTTTTTAATTCGGGAGTTATGGTCCATTGGAAGTGTCATGTGTCCCTTTGCATTTTTATATTTCTTAAGAGTCCGTTTTATAATTGGCAGTTGGATAGCTTCTGGTTTTATTTGGGGCTATTTCTTTTTTCTTTTGTTTTTGGACAGGATTTCATTATATAGGTCTGGCTGGCTTTGAACTCAGAGAGATCCATCTGCTACTGCCTCTAGAGTGCGGGGATTAAAGGTATGTGCCACCACACCCAGTGTGGGAATCTTCTTAACAAGTAGAACAATCTTGAGAGAGCTCAGTTTGCAGCACCACTCAGAGGGAGGAAGTAAACTATGAGCTGTCTGACCCCAGCCCTTGCCCGGAGACACCAGCAGCGGGTCTGGCTGCTTTCTGCTTTGGGCTCAAATATCATCTTTATTCTGCAGTGTTCTCTCTCTCTCTCTCTCTCTCTCTCTCTCTCTCTCTCTCTCTCTCTCTCTCTCATAGAATTTATGCTTTTCTGTTCTGAGTCTCCTCTTCACCTGGAAACAACTATAACCCACTGTCTTACCTCAGAAGTTCCTGAACCCCAGTTCTTCTTGTTCAAATTGATTTCTCTGTGACAAATGGAACTCCTTAGTCACAACATGCATGCTTTTGCTGGCAGAAAGTATGCAATAAATTGACTTTCCAATTTCTCCTAAGTAAGATAGATATCTCAAAACATGACATTTTGGTTCATTCTGAAAACGAAAGAAAAAGAAAGCCAGAAGTCTGAAGCTTTGGAGGGTAAAATAATCCTTGTGCAATTTCAGTCTTCGTTTTCATGGTGGTTAGCCTTTCCTAAATTGGAAGGTAGTTCAAATCAGATTTTCCCATAGCTCTTTGCTCTGGTTTGGGGTGGGAGCTAAGGGAGGGAAAGCAAAAGTCCTTGTAGTGCTCTTCCTACCTCATCTGATCCAGAGCCCGCGTGGTGTGCAGCACCCGTCTGAGGCAGGACCAACAGTGTGCCAGCTCACAGACTGACACAAGTGGGGGCGGACTCTCCGTTTCCCACCCCAGGGCCCCTGCTGTTCATGATGAGAAGACTTACACATCTCAGGAATTCTGGTTAAAGGATTAAAGGATAGGGTCCCCTAAAGCCGACCCCCTAAATTCCTGGAGATGGACCACTTGGTAGCATTCACCCTTGCTGGTGTTCAAGTCTGTGAGCAACACAAGAAACTGCTTCTTCCTTGAAGACATTAAGACATTTGTGTTAGGAATATTTCCTAAGACGAGCCTCTCCACCGATGCAAATAATTCCAATCAGACCAAATCAGACCGAATAAAAGATGCCCACGTTTAATGTAGTACTCGCGAGTGGCCCAGGAAAAGCATAGTGAGGGGAAAAGAGAGAAGGGAAGACTGAGAAACCGGGAGACCCGTGTTCCTTTTCTGGGGGCAGCCTAAATAGCCTGTGGGCGTGGTCTTGACCCTCCCAGGGGAGGGGTCACTGCTTGGCGGGCTTTCCTGGAGGTGGAGTTTGGATTAAGGCAACTCCCAGGGGAGGGGGCTTGAAATGGAGCTTCCTGCTCCATTCCAAAGATGGATGCCAGGGGCTGGGGTCTCACTTCTAACCAAACAATTTACAATTTGGTTGTTCATTAAGCTGTATTATGTTTACTAGTAGGTTTTCTGTAACCCAGTAACAGGTTTCTCTGCCAATTCAGTAAGCCAGATCAAGCAGAACTGAAAAAGTAGAACAGGTTTATTTGAGTAAAGCAACTCCCAGGTGAGTTCTCCAGCCCCAGAGATAGAGGCAAAAAAAAGTCACACATCCAAACTGAAGCAGGGAGGTTATATAACCTGTAGGCGAGGGGTGAAGACATGCCCTGCACAAGCAGGCAAGTATGGTCAAAAGTTGAAAAGCTTGGGTAGGGTCTTAGACTGCTGGCAACTTCAGGGGAGGAGCTATGGTAGCCACCAAGAATGTGGAACTGGGTGTTTTGGTGTCTTCCCTTTCTTGGAAATTCTCTGAGAGGGTGGAGTTGGGAGAGAGGGGGATGGGCTGTTTGGATCAAGCAAGAGTGAGTTGGAAGTTCCAGCCAAATGAATCCAATACTTGGCTATGGCAACCCAGGCAAACAACTCAGAAATGCAGCTAAGATTGAGGAGATGAGGGAGTGAGTGCTCTTAAGGAATCTGCCCTCTGCTATGCATGAGTGGCCCTAATGTTGAGGAGAGATTGGTCAGTGCTGCTGCACTCTGGGCTGGAGGGCACAGCAGCTTTGTTTTAAACAGAACTAAATTATATGCACTGCTCATAGAAATAACCAGGCTCTTCCTTTGTCGGATTATATGGGAGAAATCCTTCAACGATATCTTGTGTATTCATTTTGACTCTGACAGATGACATGAGCGACAGTCCACATGGATGTCAATTGATATTTCATCCCCTCCTGAAAATAGCCATGGAAAGGTTTGATTCGAACCGTGCCAATTTCTATGTCTAAATGCCTCCCTGATACTGAACTGGAAACATTATAAAACTCTGGATGACTACAGCCTGTGGGAAGTGGGATTGGTCAAGGTTTTACAAACATATTAGCATACTGCTCAAAGGTCAGGCTGCTTGCTCTTCCCAGGGCCTCTGCTCAGCTGAGCCTCAGAGTCCTGGGCTTCAGAGCAGGTGCCAACTGTCAAGAACATTAATGACATTCCCCCCACTTCTCTTTCTTCTCTCGGTCTCCCTTTCTTCTTCCCTCTCCCTTCCCTCCTCCCCACCTTTCTGCCTCTTCTTTCCCGTGTTAAAAGCATTGCTAATAGGAATTGTGGCCTGATATGAGTCACACAAGATCTCATCACCCATGTCACTGTACACACTACAGCCAGAGAGAGGTCCAGGCTTGAGTCTTGGATTGTCCATTTAGGATGAAGGTTTTCTTGAGTTTTTCCCTCTCCGTTTCTCCTTTTATTACACCGATTGATTTACTGATTGTATAGGGTTCATGGGCTTGCTACAACACAAGAATAGAGGCCAAATAACAGCCTGTAGGAGTTGGTTCTCTGCTTCTATCATATGAGTTCTGCAGATCTAGCAAGTTGGAAGGCTTGGTGGCAAGCGTTCTTACCTTGATCATACAACACCAGGTGGTGCCAGCCCTCTAGTAGAGTTAAGAGGATTAAATGAGACTGCACATGTCCAGTGAAATGTGGTACTGTGATGTAAGACCTCAGACGAAAGCTTAATGATCTGTCCTGCCTTGATGGCTAATCTCATTGATAGGACCCTGCAAGACTTAGCAGCAAATGTCTTGCCTCCATGAGTGGGGGTCTCATAGTTGAACTTCAACCTCATTTTGGTGACTGTGCTTAGTTAGACCTTTCTCTATAGAGTGACTTTGAGACTTATTCAAAAGGCCAGCTACATCCTTTGGGGCTTTGTGGGTTCTTGCAATCCTCTTGACAGAGCTGCTGATTTTTACTCCATGTCTGAGTTTCACTTCTGCTTTTCATTGCATGTTGTGCAGTGGTGTGTGTGTGTGTTTAAGGAAGATGTGACTGATAATTGATGTTTATTTGTACATCTATGGTCAGATACCAAGTGTCTGGCATTCAAACAGTTCAAAGAAAAAAAAAGAAAAAAGATAAAGAAAATACTTCCCTCAGCAGCAATTGGGAGGTCCAAATGAACTTCTGACATACTAGAGAAATAAATACAAATGACATCATCACTTCAAAGAGTTAAACCCTTGTCTTCTTCTTTATTGTTTTCCCTCAAAGTAGCCTTTGTCAGATGCTCTCTGGTCTTACAGAGCCGATTTTGGATTCTGGAACCCAGGGAACTAAACTAGGTATACAATTGGATATCAAGGGAACTATAGCTTATGATTCCCTTTGACCTTGGCTCACAACATTGAGAAATAATAAAAAGCCAAGTGCAAAAAATAGCTGTGATCAGTCAGGAGGTTGTGTCTCATGCCTTTAATCCTAGCACTCGGACCGCAGAGACAGATGAATCTTTGTGAGTACAAGGCTAGCCTGGCCTACAGAGCAAGTTCCAGGATAGCTGGGACTGTTACTCAGAGAAAACCTGTCTCATTCTATTCGGGTTTTATGGGACAAATCCCATTTTCCATTCAGGTTTCTGTTACTGTGATAAACACCAAGACCAAAAATTATGTGGGAAGAGAAGGGCTTATTTGGATAATCCATTATTGAAGGAAGTCGGGGCAGGAACTCAAGCAGAAACCTAAAGACAATAACTGAAGCAGAGATCCTGGAAAAACACTGCTTGCTGGTTTGTTTCTCATGGCATACTTGGTCTGCTTTTTTATATACCTTGAGACCATAGGTAACAAGCCCAGGAATGTTCACCCTCCATAGTGAACTGGTCTCTTCCACATCAACCATTGTCTTAGTTAGGGTTTCTATTGTTGTGATGAGACACCATGACCACAGCAACTCTTATAAAGGAAAATATTTAATTGGGTGGCTTATGTTTCAGAGGTTAATCCATTATTATCATGATGGGAAATGTGGCATACAGGCTAGCATTGTGCTGGAGAAGGAGAGTCCTACATCTTGACTTGTAGGCAACAGGAAGTAGTCTGGAACACTGGGTTGCTTGAGCATAGGAGACCTCAAAGCCCACCTACACAGTGACAAAATTCCTCCAAGGCCACACACTCTAAAAGTGTTACTTCCTTTGGGGGCCATTTTCTTTCAAATCACCATAACCATTAACCAAGAGAATGTCCCCACTTTTTTGCCTACAGAGCAATAGGATGGAGGTGATCCCCAGATGAGGCTCCCTCTTCTCAAGGGACTATAGTTTGTGTAAAGTTGACAAAAACAAACAAACAAACAAACAAAAACCAACATATGCAGGGACATATCGGTATCAGGTTATGTCCCTGCCCCCTGAAAGCCCCTTGTCTGTAAACTTGGAGATATATGCCCCTGAGTGAATGAGAAGAAACCAGTTCAAAGAGGACTTCTGAGAGCTTTTAGAAGGCTCAATGTGAGAAGCACATTCTCAGTTGCTGGTTCTATGCTTTCCTGAGAACAGCTTCCTGAAGCTTCTACCATTAGAATAAGCAGGACTGATTTCTTTATTCACTCTTGCTTTGATAGCCAGAGACTTCACCCCAGGCGGAACCTCACCAATGGATCCCACATTGAGACTAAGTAGTCAAAGCTAAGCCATGTGAAATGTGTCTCTAGGCTAGACCTATCTGTAGTCAGCAGCCAGGGTCTGCTCTGTGCTTCTTTCTGGCTCCTGGGAGGGCTGCTGGCAAGTTTGCATTCAAAGGGGTGTCTGTAGGAAGTGGTGTGAAGAGGAAGATAGTGGGACAATGGCTGAGACTGGTGGCGTTCTGAGCTTATGGTGTACTCCTGTAACTGCAGTGCTGGGAGAGGTGGATGATGAGGCAGGCAGATTACTATGCTGAGAAGAGCCTGGGCTACATGGCAAAATGCTGATTTAAAATAGACTGACAAAAGCAGGAGGCTTTTTCAGATTGCTAGTTCTTTAAAAGCTTGTAAAGATTTGTTTCTGTTTTTATTCATGGGTATGTGTGTATGTGTCTATATGAGGATGTGACATGTGTGCATTGGGGCTGGGGTCTAGTATCCTGGAGCTGAAGTTATAGGAGTTTCCTGATGCCACGGCTTGGAAATGGACTCAGTTCTCTGAGGAGCAATTCATGCTTTTCATCTCTCAGCCATCCCTCCAACGCCAAGGCTTGTATTGTATGGAGTGTGTGTGTGTATCCTGTGTGTCTCTGTTTGTGTGTGTGCTGTGTCTCTCTGTGTGTGCTGTGTCTCTGTGTGTCTGTGTGTGTGCATGTGGATGCCTATGTGTTATGCCCAGTCTGTGAGTGTGTGTGCTATGTCTCTGTGTGTCTCTGTGTGTGTGTGCTGTGTGTGTGTGT
Organism: Microtus ochrogaster; assembly: GCF_000317375.1. NCBI lineage: Eukaryota > Metazoa > Chordata > Mammalia > Rodentia > Cricetidae > Microtus > Microtus ochrogaster. The sequence goes on along the minus strand of NC_022013.1, from coordinate 47,126,059 downwards.
GCATTTGCATGTGGATGCCTATGTGTTATGCCCAGTCTGTGGGGACCCCAAAAGTCCATCAGGGAGACCAACTCACAGAAAGGCAAAAGCAAGGTTTATTGTGTGCACAATTACAAGCCGGCAGGGACCTCATCAGCACAGCAGCAAGAGGAGGTACTCTGCCCTTTTTGAGGGCAGTATTTAAAGGTAAAAATCAGAAAAGTTACATTAGCAGGGTGTGTGCTGGCAGGTGATTCTATCTACAACAGTTGGAACGTTAGGAATTTCCTTTGGATGGTCTGTTCCTGAGTGGTGCCTGGGTAGTCTCAGTTTGTGGTCTTTCTTACAACCAGGTATTGCCTTAGGGTAAACTACTGAGACTCAGGCCTTTATTGAGCCTATCATGGCTGGGCCCTCTGTCTGGAAGCCAGAAAAGAGAGATGGATTACTTGGCGTGGGAGATGCAGGCAGTTGGAAGCCACCTAACAGGGGGGGCTGAGAACCAAACTCCAGCTCCCTGCAAGAACAGCATGCATTCTTAACCTCGCTGAGCCATGTCTCCATTCCTAATTTCCTAATTTCAGTGGGTGTTCCTTTGCAGTATTGGCAGCACTGTCAACAAACTTGTGTTAAATGAATTGCTGACTGAATGAAAGTTGCTATACAAATTGATTAACTTCCTGTGAGGCGTAGGAATATAAATATTACAAATCAGGCCTCTAAAAAGAAGAAATCTGTATTTTTGTTGTGCCCTACAGAGCAAATGGAACTCAGAATATGAAAGAAAGACAAATGGCGGCTCTCTGAGAAGGCAAGAGCTGAGGGAATTTAAAAGGAAATGAGTTCAAGCTCGGCTGGAGTGGGGAGGAGACTGAGGACCCTCCCCCTCCTTTGCCCACAGCTGCAGGCCTTCCACTTGAAGGAGGAAGTGAAAATGTAGCTGACTTGCAGTCCTACCGAGAATTCCCCCAGCTCCGACTCTTACATCGTCTTGTAGGGACCTTCAATGACAGGATTTCCAGTGGAAAGAGGAACAGGGTTTGTCCTAGTCAGTTTTCCCTTGAAGAGAAACAATATCCATTCTGAATGCTCAGGGCTACATAAACAAAGAAAGGATAGGCAAGGAGGAGTCGAGCCTTCTGAAGAGACAAGAAGCACGATTTTGGTTCTGCATGGTCGGGGTATGGTTCTACTCACAATTCTGAATTGAAAGTTGAAATCTAGTCAAAAATGCCTTGATTAATGGGCAAAATCACATCAGCACCCGAAGAAATTGCTAGGGAAAAGCGGTTCCCATGAGATAATGGCTCCTGGTTGGAGGGTCACCTTATCATGGGGGAGACCTATTAGTGAGGATCTGCTGCTCCTGGAGTCTAAGGTGGTTGCAAATTTAGAACAATGACTGTAGATTTTGAGGTCCACTTTTGGGAGTGGGCTAGTGTTCCTTCATACATACTACACACGCCTTAGCAAATGGGACGCTCACCTATCAGGGCCTTTTTTACCGCTCTTAAGTTATTAAACTCATGGGTCTAAGCAGTCAAACTTTAGTCTGACTTCTAGCTAGAAAGCCAATGGAGGACATGACAAACCTCAGGAGAAGTCATTGTGCAATTGTTGACAACAGGATAAACACACACACACGCACATGCACACAGCACACACATGCGCTTGTGCCCCAAACAAACCATATTCCACTCCTAGACAACACATTCTTTCACTATCAGATCTTGGAAAATAAAACAGGTTCATCATTTCTGAGTCTATGAACCCTATCAGAGCTTAGTGTTTGGTCTTATTTTTACTAGGTCCATTTATTCAATACAGTAAGTACCCCATGCGCCCATGCACCGCACGACCACGCAGACAGGGAGAGGCCCGTGCAGATGCAGTCTTCCAGTGGTGCGCCCCCAACTTGCAAATAGAAAATAAAGAGGAATCAGCAGGAGTCTCCAGAACTAAGATGTGACTTATCCACAAGGTCCAGCATTCCAAATACCATTAACATCTTCCTTTTGTGAATTTGAAGGAGGCTAATGGCAGTTTTGTAACCAATAAATGTCTATCAGTCAGTAGCTGGAAATTTTAGATCCTAAAGACAGAAATTCTAGCATAAATCCATACATTTCCTTTTCCTACTATAGGCCCAGTGTACCAGCTACACCATATAAGGTGGTTATTGAATGACTGGCAGTTGTAACACAACTGATGTAGTAATTTTAAGAGGTGGCCATGTATACGTATAAGGGCAAATTAAGTGAGCAGAGTAACATTGTTCTTTCCATTGTTTAGGTACTGGGGCTAGACTGAAACTATTTATTACAAATTCAGGAAATAAGATGAAGCTCTGGACTTGGGAAATTATGATTGAGTAGCATGAGGAAGGTGTAACTAAGGCTTTCTGGAGAGTCACGCATGCTCTGGGACTTGACTTCTGCATGGGCTGGTTTTTATCTAGAACTTGTTCATCTCCTCCCAGAATCAGTGGATATCTTGCCGGTATCATCAGGAGGCTATTTTCAGACACCAAGTCTACAAATACAATCAGGTTTCAACAAAAGAGTAGATTTTCTGAGATTTTCAAGTATGGGAGAAGTTGCCCAGGAGACCATCGGAGTCATTCTTCAAAGCTCTGAAACAATGGGTCGGCATCAGAGGGTGGCGCTTCACAGGTCCAAACTGTAGACCAGCAAAGACCAATGCCCAAGGGAAGACTCTCACATGCCCTGCCTGCAACACTGTCTGCACTAAGTGCATTCTAGCTGCTGAGTCCTTCTCCCTTTAGTAGGAGCCAGGCAACACTGTGGAGGGACTGCATGGCAATGGGCACAGAAAGGAGCCCACGTGTTGCTTAGGATTGGAGACTCTGAGGTTTGTGAAAACGAATGCCATTGTCTTGACGGTAGGCGACAGTAACGATAAAGTGTCTACACAAGCCCAAGAGGCGGCAGAGTCTGAGTGCGCTGAATCATAGCTTGGGATCGGAGTACAGTGGGCAGGAATTTAGGAAACTTTTTGTTTTGTTTTTCGGTTTTGTTTTGCTTTGCTTTTGTTTTTCGAGACAGGGTTTCTCTGTAGCTTTGGAGCCTGTTCTGTCCTGGTTGACCTCGAACTCACAGAGATCTGCCTGACCCTGCCTCCCAAGTGCTAGGATTAAAGGCCTGCACCACCACCACCTGGCTAGTGAACAGGAATCTTAAAGGCAAAATTCCAGGAGGCAGTTGGAAGAATGAGTGATGGGAGTTGGCAGTCAGAGTCAAGGAAAGGAAAACTGAAGCAGAAAATCGAGGTGAAAAATAAATCTGAGCTTACATTTAGCCTTAGAATCACGACTTGAACTCACAGGGTTAGTCTAGAAGATGAGTTGTGGGAGACACAGGAAATGGATTTTCTGAGAAATCCTCAGGGTTGGGAGGCGTCATTACATGGTTTCAGCTGAGTGATTGCAGACCTACAGTTCTGGAAACTCAAACACACCCCTTCATCCAGACCATGAGATGGTCACGTGGGTTTTATATCCTCCAGTGGGTATCTATGGTGACCAGATAGGACAATCCCCGCTCAGCACTCTATAGCCCTGAGAAATTCCCAGCAGGCAGCCCTTATTGAAACCCATTCGATAGGACATGTAGGGTTAGAGTTAAGGTTAGGGTTAGTGGGAGGGAGCTGGCGAGCAGGAGACTCCGGTGCTCTTCCAGGACATGGCATCTGCTAAGCAGCATCCTTCCAGAGGTCGTTGAGCTTTAGCATCCTTCCAATCATTTTTGCCCTTTATTCATTCTGAACATGAGGATGATTCCCAGAGTCTCCTGAGAGCCCACCCCACCTCTCAGCATTATTGCATGCTGGTCTTCAATGACACTGAGAACCATTTGCAGACAATCCACTCACACGCAATAGTTAGGAAAAGTTCTGGGGAGGACCCAAAAGTCCTATGCCTGTTAGATCTTGAAGTGTTTTACTCCTCACTGAGTTGCCAGCCTTTCGTTCTGAACTGAGTTGGTGTTGATTTGAAACCACTGAATTCTTCTCCTTAAAGATCTGCCTATCAAATTTTCTGTGAACCACCTAGGGCTTGGGTTTAAATATTAGGCTTAATTTAAAGAAAAAAAATCAGAATAAAAGAAGACACCATTCTTTGGTTCAGCAAGTTAATCTGGATAATCCTACTAAGAATCCTGCTGTTAAAGGCAGATTTGTTGCGCCTTATCAGCACAAGGGGACTCTTTCGAAGTAGCATTTGGTCCTTTCTCCTCTGAAAGCTGCTTCTCCACCAGGATGCCAAGCATTCGACAGGACTGAAAGTCTGCCTTCCCTTTTTTGTCACATGGAAAAATAAGACTGATGGATTGAAGAAATGTTTCAGGAGCTGAACATGTATGTGTGCTGCCCTTGCAGAGATCCAGAGCTTGGTTTCCAAAACCCATGCTGGGTGGTTCCCAAGTACCTGTAACTTCCATCTCAGCAAACCTGTCACCCTCTTCTGGTCTCTGTGGGCAACTGTACTCTTTTATACAAAGCCACACAGAGATACACACATATACACATATGATGGAGGAAGGTCATTGGCTAATAAAGAAACTGCCTTGGCCCATCTGATAGGGCAGAATTTAGATAGGCGGAGTAAACAGAACAGAATGCTGGGAGGAAGAGGAAGTGAGCTCAGAAATCATGCAGCTCCTCTCAGAGCCAGATGCGATGAAGCAAGCTACCAGGTCAGACATGCTGAATCTTTCCCGGTAAGCGCACCTAGTGGTGCTACACAGATTATTAGAAATGGGCTAAATTAATACGTGAGAATTATCCTAGAAGAGGCTAGATATAATGGGCCAAGCAGTGTTTAAAAGAATACAATTTGTGTGTTGTTATTTCAGGTAAAGCTAGCCAGTGGCGGGAGCTGGGTGGTGGAATGCAACCCGCAGCTCCTACTACACACATATTAATTGTTTTGACGGTCAAGAAAGCACAGATATGGCAACAATGACACACACACAGAAAAGTCTTTCCCATGTGACTGTCTTTTTTATTCTGTCATATTCTTTATGACTCTAATAGTTCATTTCTTTTTCGTTTTCAGTTGTTTAGCTTTAGACTGTTCTCTCTCTGACTTTGTTTCTTTGTCCCTCTGTCTGTGTGTCTTTCTCTGTCTTTTTCTCCCAGTCTCTCTCTGTGTCTCTGTCTCTGTCTCTCTCTCTCTGTATCCCCTCTGCATGTGTATATGTGTCTGTCTGTCTCTCTGTCTCTGTATCTCCCACCTGTGTGTGTGTATGTCTGTCTGTCTGTCTCTCTCTCTCTCTCTCTCTCTTTCTCTCTGTATGTGTGTGTGTGTGTGTATTTTAGTGTGTTTTATGCTTGCACCCCCCTCCTCCTTCCATTTCTCTCTTTAGAGTCTAGTTCTGAGCTAGCCCAGAAGTTTCTGTAGAAAAAAAGAAAATGTTGCTGGGCGGTGGTAGCGCACGCCGCTAATCCCAGCACTCGGGAGGCAGAGGCAGGCGGATCTCTGTGAGTTCGAGGCCAGCCTGGTCTACAAGAGCTAGTTCCAGGACAGGAACCAAAAAGCTACGGAGAAACCCTGTCTAAAAAAATCCAAAAAAAAAAAAAAGAAAAGAAAAGAAAATGTTTTTTCCTCAACTTTCCAAGGTGCTTTCATTTTGTGCAGCCTCAATCCTTTTGCAGCATTTGGTTTCAAGATTTCTCTGCTTCTGTGGAGCTGAGACGAAGGGAAGAATGGAAGCTTGTGACCAGCGGAAGTTTTCTATTTTTATCTGTGAAGTTTCCAGTCAGTTCTCGCAGGCGATTTCTATCACTTTCAGCATTAAAAGAGGACCAAGATTGATCCATTTCCTTTCCAAGGGAAAAAAAACACCACAGCTTTTGTGACATTCATACAAAAATAACAGCATCTCACAAATACAATGCTTCCTTAGTGAGTTGTGTGGATCACTGTGACACTCTTCTGGGAGAATTATGTGGTGTCCAAAAATGGCAGTTCAAGCTCAGTTGTTGGTCAAGTCCATAAAAATAACAGCCATGTAGGAACAGATACCTCAGTGGAATTTGAGGTCAGTGGTCAGCAGAGAAGAGAACAAAAGCTCAGTTCCAGATCTAGGTAGAACTCTTTAATAAACTCTTTAATAAAGAGCAGACAGCGTGGAACGGTTGTCAGCAATGGCTGGCTGAAGACGGTTCCATAGCATCTTCCCAGCAGCCTGTGCTCCAGTAAGTCTTCGGCTTCATCACAGAGTAGAATTTTAGGGTGAGCCAACATGAGGCAGAGTTGGAGTTCATCAAAAATATAATCCTAACCCAATAAAGATCATGGCACTCAGAAAAAAAAATAAAGCATCACCAGATGTCAAAGGTCCATCACAACTTACTGTCTTTTCCACACTCATGTGTATGATTTTGATAAGTTCTGAAACTATTGTATGCAAAGTGGTGCTAAGGAATTTAAATCTCGAGGGGGGCAGTTCCTGAGGTGCAGTGCACAGGGCTGCGGATAATAAGGAAAGTCTCTCTGTCACAGGGGCAGGAAGTAAGGGTGACCTCACCATTAATGACAGCTAGCATAAACATCTTGTTCTTGAGAGTTTAAGGAGACACCAGGGAAGAGTAACGCATATTGAAGGTCATCTATGTTTAGTCTTGAAGCATGCTTCACCAAATTTTAACGTTCTTATTTGAAAATATCTCTGTATAAAAGGAATAGCAAACATTCTGGATGTGCCAGAATTTATGGTTCTCACCTGGAAGAAGCCCCATTCTACCAGAGTCAAGGATGAAGGGTTCTATTAACTTCCATGTCCTGATCACTACAGTACCTCAATTCCCATCAACTCAGCATGCCAATGGGGTTAAGACTCTGTATATTAACTCTTTGCCAGTTCTTACCGTACAGTTCTGTAAGCATCACACTTATAAGCACCTGCTTGCATCCCTTCTTCAAATGATAAATGCAATACAATATGTCTTTAGTAGTAAATGATCTGAACACTCTCAGAGATCAAACGAACAGTCATCCGGGAGTGGCAGAAAGGCATCCACGGGCCTTGTTCATCCTGCCTTTTCAATCAGCCTTTCATGATGGCAGCTTTAGTCCTGAAAACTCATCAGAGACATTTTAAATTTCCTACTCTAACTTACAGCATCCTGAAAAGAGAAAGGTTCTCAGGAGAAAGTGAGACTTTTCTCATCCCAAAGCCTAAGCAGCTATGTGTGACTCCTTCAGGAGCTTGTTTGTCCCCAAGTCAGTAACAGCCCACACTGGGTGGAACAGAACCATTGCCTAGATCTCCTTTCTAACCACACTTCCCAGAAGACATTACGGGTGAAGTCCAGTGTAGGAAGAGGTTAACTGTGCTAGACACAAGGGCAAAAGGTGCTTTGGGAAATGCAAATGCACAATGAAAATAGTTTTTATAATTTCTACATGCTTGTGGGGAAGGTATATTAGAATTTTAAAAGTTAACAAAATTTTTATCAAAATAATGAAAAAGGCATTCTGTTTTCTAAAACCAAGCTCAGGAATTATTAAAATCATACTCACTGAAAATCAAGCCCCATGGTCGTCAAGGCAAGTGGTCGTTTTCTACAGATTTGAGAATATGCTTCATCTTTGGGCACGGTATCATATTGCATTCTAAACTGGCCTACAAGTTTCAGTGAGCTTGTTATCAAAGCAACAGAAAGCCACATATGAGTACTTGCCAGCAATGCCTGCAGCAGGAAACAAACCAGGCATTGATTTGGATGGCACAGGGTGTGAGCTTACTCAACAGCTGCAGGACCAGAGGAAAGCTGAACAGCCAAAGGCCTCACACCTCAGCATCCTGACTAAAGCATTTGTGACTACACACTAAAATGCCCACTAACATTGGGCAAAGGTGTGCCAAAGGGACCGGGCTCAGAGGAAAGCATCTTTGGAAAAAGACCAGAAAACACTTTCTCTCCAGAAGACTCTTCCAGAACTGAACACACGCCGGAATGATTGAGAAGGTCTTCATAAGGAAAAAGAGCTACATCACATGGGTCAGATCTTAAGTGTATGCAGAGCCAGTACGGAAAGATGACTTTTGAAACCACAAATGCATCTAGATTCTGGATTGGGTAAAGTAACTCCAGGTCTTAAACTATTGGGAAAAGCTTTTTGTGGGTTGAACATACAAAATGCCAATTCTAAAAGAGTTGAAACTGCTGAGTACCAGAATTGACACAAAAATCAGAAACCTCAAAGCAAACACCTTGGCTCAGACTCCTGCTGAAACTGACTCTCTTGTCAAAAATTAGCAAGTGTGTCAGGCTGCTGTGGAAGTCCCAGGTGAAGATAACATTTCTAGTGTGAAAATGGGAGGGCTGGAGAGATGGCTCAGTGGTTAAGAACATTGCCTGCTCTTCCAAAGGTCCTGAGTTCAATTCCTGGCAACCACATGGTGGCTCACAACCATCTGTAATGAGGTCTGGTGCCCTCTTCTGGCCTGCAGACATACACACAGACAGAATATTGTATGCATAATAAATAAATAAATATTAAAAAAAAAAGAAAATGCGAGTGACAGTGGCCTCACTCCAGGGTGACGTCAGATATACAATCACAACTCTATGTGGACGTGAGAGAGAAGAATAGCAGCATTATTTTTGGCTTTTGGATCCTTTTATTTATTCTTCAGTCTTTTATTCAACTTTAATCATTCTATATTTGTCTAAAACATTGAAAGCTGCTTGGGAGTGTTGAAGCCACGCGGAAAGGCCGTGTTTGGACGCTAGTGAATTACAGCAGAGATGACTGAGTGACGTCATCATCATCGTCACTTGGCTGCTCTTGCCTGAGGGCAGACAAGGGATCACAGTGCAAATGACATGCAACAAACAAAGTGGAACTAAACTGTGGCTCCTGGGAGACAGGAAGTCTTTCGTTTTCCATCCGGTGCCACTTATTCCCGTCTACATACTGTCACCAAGTTGTGGACACCCAGTCACCTGGGATCAGAAACTCTTGGGACAAGATGGAAGACAGAGTGCATGGGTATGGAGAGTTGACCACAGGCCCACCTGTGATACCAGGAAACTCCAACATGCTAGATGTCTGTAGACCAGAAGGTAGAGTTCAGTAAGTAGGGGCAATGAAGCATGCCTGGACTGAGCATCTCTCAGTGGCAGACAAAGGCAGGGCCAGAATGGAAGTTGCCGGTAGGAATGATGACCGGGGTTTTCAAGGAGGTCAAAGATGGTCATGCTTTGAATTTCCCACAGTCGAGGGTTCTACAGGCCATGTGGCTTCCATGTGGTTACAGAGTCAATCTTGGTCACTACTGTATGTCTTCCGGCCACAACCGAAAGCTTTTCTGGAATTCCTATGTGACTCTTTCCATTTGTATTCTCTGTGCCATCCCTGTACTTGATACTACTTAGAGCCTGCTCAAGTCTGTGATTCATGAAGTCATGCCCATATTTATCATATTGGCTTCATACGCTCTCAACGATCTCATCCAAGGAATACTCCCTGGTCCCCATTGTTCATAAGATGGAAGACAGCATGTCCACAGGAGGTTCACAGAGCTGATGAAGTCTCTGCCCTATCTCCACAGGGGAGGACCGTCTGATGTCCAAACATCCAGCTTCACACAGAGTCCAGAATGTTATTTTAAGTGTTAAATAAAACCTTATGAAATGAATGAACACAATGTGTCGCTTTTCTTGAGGCCATTTGTTTATTAAATGAAGATGAATAAAGGGTAAAATTGATGATTTCAAATCGTAGTAGAGAGCAGCTGCATTTTGGACCCTCGTCAATCAAAGGTCTATCTTCTGATGTCTATGCTCCCGTGGTCCACCAAGGTCACAGTCACTCTCATTTTAAGGTGTGTGTGTGCACATGTGTGCAAGTGTGGTATGATGGCAGTGTGTCTGCATATTTGTATCTGTGTGGTATAAGTTTGAGTGTGGTGTATATGTGTGTGGAAGTTTAGGCATTATGTATGTGGTATGTATATCTATAGTTTGTGTGTGTGTGGTTTGGTATAAAAGGAACTGCATGTGTTGTTTGTGTGCTGTGTGGTGGTATGTGTGGACGCTTGTGCAGAGGTATATAGCATATGCAAGTGTATCCTTTTGGGCATAGCTTAATTCCAACCATCTCTTGTTTTCCTAAGCCTTGTACCATTCACGAAGTCTTAGCAACCCAACAGTTCAAATTCATCTTTTCCTTCCTAAAATAAGCTTATCTCAATAGGTTATCCACTCACCTAAATTTGTGTATTAATATTTTAATTAATATAATAGGATCCAAGTTGGGAGCTTCAAGCTGTTGTCCTATACATGCCTTCCCCACTCTGTGGTGGAAGTCATTTTCATCACTGCATTTGAAGGGACTCTTGATAAGTTTGGTCCATATATGAGCCTATGGGAGCCCATCTTACTCAAAATAACACATTCCACTCCCTGATCCCCATAGACTTGTACTCATATCATAATAATGCAAAAATACATTCTATTTAACTTTAAAAGTCCCCACAGTCTGCCACAGTCTGAACAATGTTTAAAAGTCCCAAGTTCAAAGTCTCTTCTGATATTCATGCAGTGTCTTAACTGCAATCCCCTGTAAAATCAAAATAAAATACGGATCACATACTTCCAACATATAATGGTACAGGATATACTTTATCACCCCAAAATATAGAGAGGGGAGCATAGTGAGGAAATATTGAACCAAAGCAAGATCAAAAATCAGCTGGGCAAACTCCAGACTCTGAATCTCTATATCTTATGTCAAAAGACTCTTCAGATCTCCAACTCCTTTCAGCTTTGTGAACTGAAACGCTTCTCTCTCTTGGGCTGGTTCCACTTCCTGTTAGCAGCTTTCCTCAGCAGGTATCCCACGGCTCTGGCATCTCCAAGACCTTGGGGTGTCCAATGAAATCCAGACTTCACCTTCAGAGCTTCACAAAATGACCTCTCTGGGTCATGCAGTGTTACTCCTGACACATCCCACTCGCCAGCAACTTACCTTAGTTGTTGAGGGAGATTCCATAATACCTTTCTTCTATCCTTGACTCTAAAGTCAGAACACATACCCAAAGCTACCAAGTTCTGCTGCCTGATGACACTGGACCCTAGCCCCCTTGTTTAAATGCATTTGCATCAGCTTTTTGTTTTTATGGTTTCCTCGGCTTTAATTTCTAATTACAAGTGGGAAGCTTAGCTAAGTGTGGTCTCTTTATTCCTTTTAGCAACACCTTTTCTTTAAACTTTTTATCACTTTGAGGACCATTACACATCCTGATGCTCCTTTGCTCCTCATACTCTAGATTTTGTGTTTTTCCTATCTCAGCTTGCTCCTTTTCACAATAGATCTGCATGAGAATGGCTATTAATAATCACATGATACTATCAATATGGGGCTGTCTTGTGCTGTATGATATTTGGTTTGAGTTCTGACAAATAAAACAAATTGTCTTTTTGTAGTTTCAGTCCTATTAAAAGAGCTGGCTTTGGAGTTGGAATTTGTCTCTCTCCTTCTCTCAACCCAAGCATGCTTATTAAAAGAAAATTCAAAATCTCTGTCTCACGTCAGAAGAGCCACTTGATATGGAACAGAAGAAAAACTAAAATTAAGTGACTATTCTATTGCCACTAATCTCATAAGTTTTTAGCTTTATTTTGGCTCTTTAAAACTTTTCTTGAGATATAAATATTATTTCAAAATTCAATAGATTAGTATATTTATATGTATTATATATTAAACTTTTGTCATAATATTAATGGTCATATAAAATACTAGCTAGTTCTAGAAAAAGGCTTCATCTAACTTCCTATACCTGATTTCAGTTTTGAGTCTCTATCAGGTAACCAGGAATTACTATTGTGTACACAACCAATAATGTCCTTTAACTTCTTTAAGACCTGTTGCACTCAAACTGTTCAGTCTTTCTGCAATGAACCATGGCCATACCTAATAGCAACTTGTGAAGTCATCAAAAGGAGGATGGGGCCCCACAATGATAATTCCACCTGAATTGTGGTAACACCACTCAGCTGTGACAAACACCACCCAAAGTTCAGCTTTGGACTATAAACTGCTCAGGACAAGTTCAAGGTGACTAGTGGAGATAGTCCAGTCTCACAGACTACTCTTGCCAGGACTTGAGATAAGCTCTACACTTTTCCATTACATAGAGACTAGACAACAAATGACACAGCTAGCTCTCTCAGGACTTGACAATTATCCTAGCTTTTTAGGGACTCTTAAAGATAGATAATTGAATATAATCTTAAACCAAACAAGCAGCAGCTAGTTTTAAATATTTTACATTGGTTTGGATTTTTGTGTATTGATATTTATTTGAGGTTGTTTTTGTTATACTGGATATATGATTTTACCCTTGTTTAATATTTTTGTATATTGATACAAATTTAAGGTTATTTTGCTAGAATATACTGTACATATGTTTCTACTCATTTCAGGTATTGCACTTCTACAGCTTATTTAACAATATAATGTAAATTTCTAGTTCTTGAAAATTAATATTACACACTATTTAGGTTAATAAGGAAATGTAGGTTAGTTGTTAGTCACCTATTATAATCAAACTTGTAATCATGTTAGGTATATTTTCAAGGGCAAACAGATATATTTTAAATAGACAGGTAGTCTTCAAATACTTCAGAAGTTTATAAAATATGGCATTTAAGATGTTTTAATAACATAAGGTTTTACTTTGTTTTTTTTTATGACAATGAGATATGTCCACTCCTGGCAACATCAGTCTGCTTCAGAGAAGATGGTGTGCACTAAACAACTCCATATGGAGTTTACTTTCTTTGTAGCAAAAGTTAGCCACTGGGTAAGAAACTGCCCTTGCTTCGACTGCTGACAGTATGCTGTCCAAGCTGGACAAGAACACGAAAAAAAGTGATGACCAAACCCTGCTAAGTCAAGGCTGGACAGTCCTTCAAAAGTCCTGCTTCACAGATAAGTTTGCTGAATATTCTAGGCCTTTAGGCCAAAGATGGATGCCCCAATGTTGCAAAGAAACCTTGGGTGACTTTCCAGACAGCCAGATATTTCTGTCATTTGTCAATTTTTTTGCAAGTCACTTTTTCACACTTCCTACTTACTCAGTTAATATTATTTCCTTCTTGGGTCTCTGAGAGAGTTGAAGACTAGATAATTATAGTTATAGATTTCCTTGTTTTCCAGACTCAGAAAAAATTCACTAAAGAAATGTAATGTGTATTAGGTTGAGAGACATAAAAAGATCATTTTGAGTTGGTAATGCAAGTTAAGATAGAAAGTAAATTAGGTACAATACTTTGGACTCACCAAGACAAGATAGATAATTGAGTATTTTCTCTGAATTTGTCAAATGCAAATGGACTAGACATTGTTCATATAATACTTGCCTGTATATATTTGTATATAGTTATTGTACTTTTTGTATACATTCTTCTATGTTAATTAAAACCTTCCATTTTTATTTAGATAAAAAAGGGAAATGTCCATGTGGTATTTTGTTTATGTTTTGACAAAGTTTGTTTGGAGTCAGAAGTTAAACTAGCTGCTAGTAAACCATTAGAGGATTGAAGGCCTGCGCAGAGAAGAGACAGAAAGTGGGGCAGAGAAAGGATCTCAGCCATTTTGGATAAAGGAATGGAAGAGGTAGGAAAGGATTATGGCTGTTCCTCTGCTTCTCTGATCCTTCATGTTTTTATCCCAATATCCAACTGCTGGTTTTTATTGTTAAGAGTAATTAGATTTACACTTCAGTACTGAAATTTCCTCTGCCAAGGCAATTAATGCAAAACACTACAATTTGACCTCAGAAAGATTTTGGGCAAGGGCAAAAAACAAAACAAAATTCCTGTCACAATCTTTGCCAAAATATTTCAAACATGGTCTCTTGTCGCGTTCACCCTCGACTAGCAAGGAAAATGCAACACCTGGAGCTCTTCTTGCAGCAGTTTTCAGGACTTTATTTACAGCAATCTATCTCCTTCTCTTTTTCCTCTCTCTCTCTCTCTCTCTCCTCTTTCCTTCCTCTCTCTCCTTCCTCCTTTCTCTCTCTGGGCAAACCTCTCCCAGCCCTTAAGTAGGCATGGGCTGCCAATCCCGAATTGCCAGGTGGGCATTGCCCATAGGCCCACGCATATGCAGGCAGCTGATAATCATTGCATGATCATAGCATAGGTCAGGCCTTAGCCATCTCAGGAGTTGATTATACATCTCCATCAGATGTGACACCACGTAGCTCGCTACAGTCTCTAAACCAATTATTAATATTCTTTCTCTTTGAAACTTCCTGAGCTGGTTCTCCACATTTCAAATAACCCTAGCACAGTCTCCCATGTTCCTACTAAAATGGTCCATTAAGTTCAGTTTAAAGCATCCAGTGACTATTTCAATCCAAAGTCCCCAAATCTTTCATATTCCTCCAACAAACAGCATGGTCAGGCCTGCTGAACTATACCCCACTCCTGGTACCAATTTCTATCTTAGTTATTGTTCTTTTGCTGTAAAGAGACACCATGACCACAGCAATACTTATAGAAGATGGTATTTAATTGGGACTTGCTTACAGTTTCAGAGGTTTAGTTCATTATTATCATGGCAGGAAGCATGGTAACATGCCTGCAGACATGGTAATGGAGAGGGAGTTGAGAGTTCTATTTCTAGATTTGCAGGCAGCAGGAAGAGAGAGACACTGGGACCAGCTTGAGTATCTGAGACCTCAAAGCCCATCTCTAGCAACACACTTCCTCCAACAAAGCCACACCTTCTCCAGTAAGGCCATTTGTCCTAATTCTTTCAAATAGTGCCAACACAGGTACCATACAGTCATCAGGCTTCCCTTTTCTCCTCTGCTCTCAGGTTTTGGCAACCACTCACACACTCTCTGTCTTTACAGATTTGCCTATTAAACAATTATACAAATAGAAATTCACAATACGTGGCATTTTGTGCCTGGCTTCTTTCACTTGATACAATGCTTGTGAGGCTTATGTTTGCAGCATGTTTCAGGACTTCATTTCTTTTTATGACTAACTGATACCCCCCAAGTTTTTCATTAATTTATCACAGCAATGAGTATGTATAGGTTTTCAGGCAGGTATCTGTTTTCAATTGCCTTGAGCATTTGCAATAGCGGGGAATTTGTTATGTCAAATGCCAAGTCCCTAAGGTTTGATGAGTTTTTGAAACATCCATTTGTTTTTGTTTGTTTGTTTGTTTGTTTGTTTGTTTGTTTGTTTGAGACAGGGTTTCTCTGTGTAGCCCTGGCTGTCCTGGACCTTGCTCTGTAGACCAGGCTGGCCTCAAACTCACAGAGATCTGCCTGCCTCTGCCTTCCGAGTGCTGGGATTAAAAATGTGCAACACCACAGCCTGATTCAAAACACCCATTATAAAAGTATCTTGTTATTTTTTGAGATTATAATGTAATTACATCATGTCCCCCTTTCATTTCCTATCCTCAAACCCTCCTAATATTATCCTTCCTTGTCTTTCTCAAATTCATGGTCCTTTTTATTATTAAAAACTCCAGACTGCTCAGTGGCTCATGTTACTTGTAAATTATCTTTGCAGGGAGTTTGGGAGACCATTTCTCTGTGAAAATTGAAGTGAGGAGAACATCTTTTCTGAAGTTGGTTTTGAACTTTGAGGAACCTGGTATCTCCATTTGTAATGATGTGTGCTCTGAGAGCTGGTTTTGCAAGCATTTCAGGGTTTTAAGAAGATTCTGAACCTACATTTCAGTTCCTTCCCTTTTTCTCTAACACAATGTAATGTTAGTGGTCTGAGGATTACTGGGGTTATGGTCAGAGGATGTGACTTGAGCCTGTTCACTTACTGTTATTCTTCAGACCCATGCCTATGAGTTGACTCCATGCTTCTGTCTCCATGTCTATAGCATGGAGATGAGCATTGCCAGGATCTCCCCCACGTACCCTACAGCCTGAGACACTGGAGAGTGACTGAAGACAGCACTCTGAAGGGGTTTCTGAATTCTATGGATGAGTGTTCCTGGGATTTCTCATTTCCTTGACAGGTACCAGACTTAATTATTGTCCACCAGGGTAACAAGATGGGGCAGCACATAGACACTTGCAGCCAAAGTTGATGGTTTGAGTTCAGTCCAAGAATACACATCGGGGAAGGAGGAAACCGACTCCCACACATTGTCCTCCGAACTCCACATGCGTATCAAGGCATGTGTGTGTACGTTTGTCCGTGCACATCTATCATACATACAAACAAATAAGAAAAAAGAAGGCAGGGGCTAACCTGGACTCCATAAACTACAAATATCTCTGCTGCGTCTGCTGAGTCTTTACTCAGCCACACCACTGATCATAGAATATTTGAGGGGAAAAAAAAGCCCTGCCTTTTCTTAATTCTAAAAGTCAGTACTGAGATAAATATAGGCTCGCATGAAAATGAATAGAGAATCTCTTGACATGAGACAGTAGAAAGTCCCAAGATCTCATAGTGTGGTGGTTCGAATAACAATGGTCCCCATAGGATCATAGATTTGAATGTTTGGTGACTAGGGAGTAGCACTATTTGAAAGGAGTAGGAGGTGAGGCCTTGTTAGAGGAAGTGTGTCACTGGGGGTGGGCTTTGAGGTTTCAAAAGCTTAAGCCAGGCCCAGTGTCTCTCTCTTCTTGCTGCCTACAGATGCAGATATAGAACTCTTACCTACTGTTCAGCTGGAACTTCCAATCCCAACTCTTGCTTGTTCCAGAAAGCTTCATTCCTCTCTCTCCAAACCTCACCTTCTCAGAGAATCTTCAAGAAAGGGAAGGCAAGATGCCAAAAAGCCCAGTTCCATATTCTTGGCAGCTGCAGCAGCTCTTCTCCTAAAGTTCCCAGCAGCCCAAGTCCCTGCCTAAAGTGCTCAACCTTGACCATACTTGGGCACAAACCCAGCTTACGGCAGACTTGTCATCACCCCTCACCTACAGGCTATTCAAGCTCCCTGCTTTAGTTTGAATGTGTGACTTCTCCAGCCCTGATTGTTGGGGCTAGAGAACTCACGTGGGGGTTGCTTTGCTCAAATAAACCTGTTCTTTTACTTTTCAATTCAGCTTGTCTGGCTTACTATGTCAGCTAAGAAACCTATTATAGAGATCATAGTTACTTCTCCATGTCTATCTCTATGCTGCCCTGCTCTCCTCCATGATGATAATGGACTAAACCTCTGAAACTGTAAGTCCCCATTAAATGCATCCCTTTATAAGAATGTCAAGGTCATGATATCTCTTTACAGCAATAGAACACTGACTAAGATACATAGGGATGGCCCAGAATCATTGTCGGGTGGTCAAGGTCTGGTACCCAGAATCTCTGTGATCCTTATTCCTGACCATCACACAGTACCAGATACATGACCCTGAACATCCAGAGAACCTGCATGTAGGGTAGTGGATGCCTTCCAGGGATGAGCATTACAAACTCAGCATCTACTACAGATGATACAACCCAATGAAAACTCTGGTCCTTCCTGAGCTGCAGAGTGTATCTCAAGCTAAAATTAGACTAGAGACTGTCCTGAAGGCAGAAATCACATCTCCTTCCTGTGCCTTATCATCCAGATGCCATCCTACACCCCAAAGGGGCAGAACGCTAAGTGATGCAGTTCCTATCAGAAGATTATTCGGTCAAGCAGGGACAAGGAAGCCCATGAGGACCTGGACTTGGTGTCATTCTGCTCAGTGGTGGGGCAACAGCAGTGTAGATGCTGACACCTGACTCTGATCCTGCCCACTTCATTTGATGTGCTGGTCTTCACAGGGTGACCTCAAAAGTCTGGCTCCCTGTTCACTCCTTAGTAGCTGTGTGTGTCTCCGGATATTAGCTTCAGAAGAAGGTGCTGTCAGTAACCAGGTCCTCGATCAAGAGGACTCCATCACATCCTTATGAGGGGGAAAAAAGCCACCAAAGTCAGCCCAACCTAAACTCTGGAAAAGGTATAAAGGTGCTATTTTTTAAAGTTACTACTGTGTGGTGGCTAATATGATGGAGTTGAAGCATAATTAGTGTTCTCATCCTGTAAATGTAGCTGTGCATTTGGTAAAGCCTGTTTCTCCTCTTTAAATATTTCTAAACATTTCTCCTAGATCTGTTTTCTCAAATTAAGAACAGCAGTTGCCTGCCAAAAGCTAATGAGTATATTTTAATTAGTAGTAGGGAAGACTTTTAATTTGCAAACACAGATATTTTAAATTATGCCTTATAAAATGAACATGGCGCTGAACAGATTTTGTGTGTATGGGGATTCTCTGCTGTAGGATTCCTGGATTTTCATCTCTGAGGCCTCAAGGCCCCACGACGAAATCACATCTCCAACTTGGGAGAAACGCTAGTGACAACGACACTTTCACTTATTTTAGAGAAGAGACAGCCAAGGAGCCTGCAGAAGAAGGCCGCTGTCGAATTTCTGTCAAAACCCCCAGTGCTACTCACTAGTGCCAAGTGTTCCAAACTCACCGTTTCTTCCACATTGAAGCCCTGTTTAATTTTCCTTTGACTTTCTAAGAGAACATTTATCCTACAAGCCCCAATCCCTTGGCTAAAAGCAAGTCAGATGCTATCTCTTATCAACTCAGAAGAACTGAGCTATCATTCATTCATCTGAGGTGGGGGCTGCTATTTATTTTCTACAGACTGTTCCCCAATTGTCCTTACTGTCTAAGACTTGTTCACCTAGGAGGCCCGAGATGTCTGTATCCTGATTCCTAGGACTTATGAGTGCATAAGTCCTACATGAGAAAAAGCTCAGGCCAATGAGATGGTTCAGTGGGTAAAGGCCCTCACCACCATGACTGATGCCATGGATTTGATGTCCAGGACTCGCATGGTATAAGAAGAGAACCAACTCGTGGAAATTGTCCTCTGACCTCCAAGCACTTGGTGTGGTGTGTGGGCACCCACACACTTCAGCATGCACACATGCCAAAGAAATTAATAATAATTAACAGCTTGAGGTCTTGGTGTTCTAACTCAGTAAGCATGTATGGTATTTCTGTGTGTGTGTGTGTGTGTGTGTGTGTGTGTGTGTGTGTGTTCCTTCTTTCTCCTGCAAAGCTGCCTGAGTGGAGGGGATAGGAGGATTGGAGGGAGTGGGAACTGGGATTGGTATGTAACATGAAAAATTAGTTTGCTTTCTTTTTTAAAAAAATAGAAAATAAATAGAAAAAGAAAAGAAGACTGGCACTGCAGAATACATGCATATGTAGAAACCAAGAACAGCCTGAGACCCTCGGGATTGTGCCAAATATCCTGTGTCCCATTATGTTGCAGAACTGAAAGTACTCACACTCTTGGGGGGGTTTAAGACATCAAGGAGACAAGACACATGAATGTGTATGTATGTGTAACACGTGGACTTTGCACAGAATAGCACACTTTGTGAACACGAATTTAAAAGCCTGTGCTAAAGTGTAGGAAAAAATCCCGACTCTGGAAAAACTACAAGGTGTTGGGGTTGGTGGAGCTGGTGAGATGTCATTGGATAAAAGTGTTTGCCACTGAGTCTGACAATGGAAGGTGAATCACTGATGGGAGTCGACAACCGGTTCCCCTAGGTTGTTCTCCGACCTTTACATATGTGTCACGGTTTGTGCACTCATACACACACACACACACACACACACACACACACACACACAATATATATATGTAAAAAATAAACCTATCTGTAACCCCACCTCTTAAAGCAGTGCAGTGACCCAGTAAGGGACTGAGAGACCAACTGAGCTTCTGCTCAGGCCTGGTACCTCCTTAGAAGTTTGTCTTCTGCTAATCTGTCCCTGCTTGGAAGTAAATCTGAGCAGAACAAAAAGACAGGGAAAGTAGGGGGACATGGAAAAGCAAAGGTCCCTGGCATGAGGCTGAAGCCTCCTACCAGCTAAGAAACAAGAATGCAGGCACTGCCAACAACAGCTGCTCTTAATGTTGCCTTTATAGAGATGCTATCATAGTCCTTTAATAAAATTGCAAAATATTAATAAACTGTGACTAAGCACACAGAACCTTACACTTTTCCCAGATGTAAATCTGCAAGTTTCTGGACAGTTCAAAAGCAAGAATACAAAATTTTGTTTAAAGCAAAACAATCTTGATGCCTCCTGTAGCTCTGATGACCTGGGGTTTCACCTCTTCTGTGGCAGTCCTATCCAGATACATCTTGGAAACCAGCCTTTGATTTCATTTACGTTCTTAGCAACTCTTTGAGGGTTGAACTTCAGAACACACCAAAACCACACCTATGGATACTCGAAAGGCAATCAAACATGTCTTTCTCTTGAGGAAACTACACCCATTTTTTGGCTTGTCTCATCTCTTCCCTGAGAGCCTCCCTGTAGGCAGAGACTGCTCTTTTGTTTTCCAACTGCTCAGACCCAAATAATCACATAGAAACTATATTAATTACATCACTGCTTAGTCTATTAGCTCAGGATTCTTATTAACTAACTCTTACATCTTAAATTAACACATTTCTATTAATCAGTGTATCAGCATCTGTCTCCTTTGTCAGCCATATGGCATCTCTGACTCCATCTGTTCTCTCTCTATATCTCTTCCAGCCTGGCTATATTCTGCCCTGCTATAGGCTGAAGCCACTTCTTTATTAACCAATGGAAATAAAACATATTCATAGCATACAGAGGGGAATCCCACATCCACCTCCCTATCAACACTTGTGCTTAAATCTGTGTTAAAATTTCTTCTCATAAGTTCTAGCTCTGCTTATTTTGAAATTTCTTTTCTGCAGTGAAGCCCAAAACACTGGCTTTGCTTAAGTGGAGGTCTCTGGAAAGATGCCTCGGGCTGCTGAGGGCTATAATGTGGTACCGCATGTGACTCCAGTTCTTGCCCTACTGACACCACTGTAACTTTCTTTAATACATTCTCCTAGTTTTCTTGCTACAATCTATATATCTTTGTCCAATTCTTTATTTCAGGAGACAAAAGCCATAATATCTTTCTGTCACTACAAAGCCTTTGATACCTGCCCCCAGCTAAGTCTCAACTCTTCAAACACTTATAAGTTCCTAAAACAGCAGCATCAGCTGGGGACCAAGTACTCTTATGTGAGCCAATAAGAGATAGTGTTTCAAAGCCATAGCACTTGGATTACCCAGTTAAGAGTTGGAGTGAAGAAGTAGAAGGAAACATCATAGGAATACATCACCCGGAGGACAAAATGGGGGTGCATATTAGTCACAGCCAGTATCCAGAGGCGAATGAAGTCCTAGGAGATCCTCTAAATACAAGTGCTCTTGGAAGTACAGTTCCTGGGTGGGCACTCCCTAATGTAGAAAGGGTACACGGTGTGAGAAGTCTCTGACACGTCTGTGCATGATCAGCAAGCACACACTCATTAGATTTTGTCATGGGAGCTCAGAGAAAGCTGTTTAAAACCATCTCCTTGACTTCACAGATGAGATAAATTAGTCTCAAGAAAAATGACCATGGCAGCCGTGGAATATTACTTTAACAATGTGAAGATGTGTTACATTTGCTTGTGTTGCATTTATTTAACTATTTAAAGATGTGCGACATTTGTTCGTGCTGCATTTATTTTATTATGTGAAGATGTGTTGCTGTTTCACCTTGCCTGCCTAGGGCAACTAATTGGTCTAGGAAAAAGCTGAACAGCCAATAACTAGGCAGTAGAGGGATAGGCGGGGCTGGTTGGCAGAGAGAATAAGTAGAAGAGAGAGAGAGAAGAAGAGAGTACTAGGGAGAAAGAGAGGGAGAGACTCAGGGCCAGCCAGGCAGTCACCATCCAGACAGAGTAGGGCATATAGAATGAAAGAAAGGTTTAAAAAAAAACAACCCTGAGGCAAAATGTCAATAAAAAGAAACAGATTAATTTAAGTTATAAGACTAATTATAAGACTAATGGGACAAACATAAGATAAGGCCGAACATTCATAACTAGTAATAAGTCTCTGTGATGTGATTTGGGGGCTGGTTGGTGGCCCAAGAGAAAGCCTGCTTCACAAGGTCAGGGAGACATTCTAGAGGTGCAACCAGTCCCTTAACATTCTGTTCCCACCACAGCTTCCTCCAACAAAGGTAGAAAGTCACATAGCTTCCCACAGAATCTCTCCTGTGGCATTGTCCAGGGGGACTCACCAAAATTGCCTTGGGGTGCCTCACACTGATGTGAGAACTGTCCTGACTTTGCCTTTCTAGGTGCTGATTGCGTATACATATTTGTGGCTGTTCATACTTGTGTGATGTTGGAGTGTCATATATCAATCTGTTGATTTCATTGGTTAAGCAATAAAGAAACTGCTTTGGCCCTCATAGGTTAAAACATAGGTGGGAGGAGTAAACAGAACAGAATGCTGGGAGAGAGAAGCTGAGTCAGGGAGTCGCCATGATTCTCCCACTCCAGACAGACGCAGGTTAAGATCTTCCCTGGTAAGCCAGCTCGTGGAGTTACACAGATTATTAGAAATGGGCTAGTCCAGGTGCGAGAGTTAGCCGAGAAAAGGCTAGATATAATGGGCCAAGCAGTGTTTAAAAGAATACAGTTTCTGTGTAATTATTTCAGGTAAAGCTAGCCGTGCGGGCGGCCAGGTGCTGGGGACGTAGCCCACTGCTCCATATTTCAACACTTGTGTGTCTCCCTCAGTTATTTTGTTTGAGAGAGTCTCTCACTGAATGTGGAGCTTGTGGATTTGACATTGTCTTGAATTCCAGATATGGGTCACTGTGTTTGGGTGTTTTTACATGCATGCTAGAGATCCAGACTTGGATCCACATCCTTTGATTTACCACCTGAGTTCCCTCCAGAAAGGCGGGCATGGGAAAAGAAGTGGAGAGAATGGCTCACTCACCTGATGGTTTCATTGTGTGTTCTTGCATGTTTTTCTTTGAGGTATATGTGTGTGGAGGGATGTTTACACATGAGTGTGCAAGCTGGTATGGAGCATAACTGCTAGTGCCATTTCTCGGGCACCATCACCCGTCCTTGCTTTTGAGGTAGTCTCTCACTAGCTTCAGGCTTGCCAAGTAAAGTAGACAGGTTGGCCAGCAAACCTCAGGGATCTTCTTGCTACTGTCCCCTCTCTGGAAACTCAAGTCTGTACCAATGTGCCTGGCTTTTTATATGTGTTCTGAGGATCAAGCTTATTTCACCAGCTGATTCATCTCCCCAGTCCCCAGTTACAACTGTTATATAATTTATCACTAAAGAGATTAGGAAGTTATATTACAACTTCCTCTGTTGTGGATACATGTAATTACTTTTCCATTTCTCATAATTTAGCAAATTCTTCTAATGTCTTCACTTGGACAGGAAAATTCCAAGACTACAAATTACTATGTAGATTATTGTTACAGAAGCATTGTGCTTTGAATGGTAAATGTCCTTTATGGGTTCATGAGTTTGAATAGTTGGCTCACTGCCAGGTGGTGCCATTTTGGAAGACTGTAGAAGCTTTAGGAGGTAGAATTTCATAGGAGGAAGTAAGTCACAGAACTTATTGCTTGTTCCCTCTGCTTCCTGGCTATGGATGCCATGCCCCTCCCACCAAAATGGACTCCACCTTCTCCAACTGTGAGCCCAAATAAACCCTCCATCTCCTTCAAGTTGCCTCTCATCAGGTATTTGGTCAAAGCAATTAAAAATTAACTAGTATGCCCACAAACATTATTTTATTACCTCTAGAATTCTGCTGCCTCTTGTGGTGTCCCCTGGTACTTCAGACAGGTCCCCACTGCCCTTATATTTCTTTTCTTACACATCCCATAGAGCCTGGTGGTGGATCTCTATTGGTACATCTCCTTCAGACATTTCTCTCTGTAGAAAGGCAGAATCCTGATGCTTGGTATTCATAGCAGAAAAAAAGAGGCTAATATCACTAAGGATGGGCAAACAAAGTTGGGAATCCAAGGTCACCTGTAGGGTGCAGAAGTGATCCTTCCCAGGAGCAAATGGTTCCAGCTTCTGCTTCCCACCTTCATCCACAGAAAGAAGGTGCCAAGCCTTAGAATGGATCCATGGAAGAACAGCACCAAAAACCTATGCCTGGTTAGCATTTCATCAAGTAATAGCGAAGCAAGAGCCATGCTCACCTCAGTACCTACCCCTCATTGGAAACAGAGATGGTGATAATGCAACCATTGTCAAGCTCAGTACTATGGTCAGGATGAAGTGCAGAGAAGCTAGAGAAAAGGATGGCTAGGCCAAGGCAAGAGTGGAAGGTTGGTGCTTGGCTGCCACATTCCTGCCCATTCTACATCTGTCCCAAGGCTCCAACTCATACTTAACATAGGTCCCTAAGTCTACCTAGAAGCCCAGTAGGTACTCAAAGACATTTCAAAATTAAAGTCACCCCCTGAGAACATCCTCTTGGCATTTCTACTTTATTGAGTGATAAAGTACATGTTTCCCCAGTACACAGCCCTAATCATGCCTGACCAGCGCTGTCATTACAGATAGAATGTGCTATGCTTAGAAAGCCAATGTTCAATCCAAGGTTAACATGTTATTTTAGTTAAGCCTCACTTTCCATACATTGCAGAGTGCCAAAGAGGCAGCAGAAAGGGCAGATATGTGTCCTTACACAACTGGCTTATCCAAGGTCTGTCTGACAGAAACACACGACATGTGGTGTCCTGGCCCTAATAAACAACTCAACTGCATGTCTCCTGCCTAGCATTCCCTGACAACTCGGTGGAATTTCCCTACTGAACAATATCCACATGAGAAACTTTTAGAAACAATATGTCAAATCATTTTGATGTTTTAAAAACATGTTAGAAGAATGTTTGCCAATGAATGTCTCATCTTATCATCACATAATTCCTTGAGTTGGTAAGACACTGTTAAGTGTCCAAATTATCTGATCACGATTAAAAATTGGTTAATAAGGATGGTGATGATGACATCTGCTGACCACTTACTGGCTGGGACAGAAGTAAGTTATACAGGGTTGTCTTGAGACAGACAGTGTGAGGACACAGTCCTGTATGGTTGGGAAATAGAATCCTATGTGGAGGGGAAGTAAGACACACAAACCCGAGGCAGCTGGCCATGTGGCATCCTCAGTGACAATATGGAGAGAGGAGACTGGACAGATGCCTAAGCGGTTAAGAGCACTTCCTGCTCTTCCAGAGGACCAGAGTTCAGTTCCCCAAACCAATGTTGAAAGGCTTTCAACCACCGATATTTCCACTCCAGGTGATCTGACACCCTCTTCTTGTCTGTATAGACGCACACACACTCAGAAACACACACATCCATATAAATTAAAATAAATCTTTTGAAAACGAAGTAGAGCAATCAGTGCTGCTTTTCTGCTTCTTTTCTTCTTGTCCCTCTGTCTGAGCCCCCAGACCCTGAGACAGCACTACCCTCACTTAGGGTGTGTGCTTCCTCCCTCAGTTAAACAGTCTGGAATACTCTCATAGGCATACCCAAAGTTGTGTGCTTCTAAATTCAGCAATGGCAATGGAGATAAGTTCGCACGCTATTCCACCACTTGCTAACTTGACACCCAAACCCATCCTTTTAAATCATAACATTCTACATCAAGGCCCCAAAGACTCATTTTCCTCTTATAATGCAAAATACATTTAGTTCATCTCCAAACAACCCCATAGAGGCAATCCTATTTAAAAGTCTAAATTTTAATGTCTCTTCTGAGACTCCAGGCAATATTGTAGCTGTAAGCCCTCCAATCTCGTAACTATAATCCTTCTTTTGTAAAATAAAAAAAAAAAACAAATTACGTACTTCCAGCATACAATGTTAGAGAATAAACATTCCCACTCTAAAACTGAGAAACAGGAGACTTAACGAGAAACTAGTAAGCCAGAACAAGACTGAAACCCAACAAAATAACACCAAATCCTGCAGTTCCGTGGCTGGCATCTGGTACTTTTGATGAAGTCTCCTGGGCTCCAATAGCCTTAGGCCACACCATCCTCCGAATTCTGCTGCCTATAACACACATGGCCCCACTTCTGCTGGACTCTATTCCATTTGCATCTTCACACGTTGGAACACAGACTCTTGCCTCCGAGGACCTGTTGCCGCTGTCCCAGTGCAGAGTGCCAGGTTTTCCTTCACTAACGCCTTTAAATGGTACACCTTCTTCAGTACAAATCACCTTCTTCAATGACTTGAAACCCAACTACATTACTATCTTTACCAAATCATCATGTCTTTTATCTTTTTGGCTGTTGTTCTTTCTCACAGTCGACTTATAGCAGCACAACGCACTGTAACTGATTCCACAGTCTAATGCTACCCTGTCCTGAATTTCTTCTGCTACATCTGTCCCTTATTTCTTAACTTAGTCTTACTCAAATTCTCAGGACATGGGCGGAATAAAGCTGAATCCTTTGTCAGAATATAGCCTGAATGACACTACCCCAGTTCCTCGGTCATCTTAATATATATTTTTAACTCATTTGTTATCCCCGGTTAAGTTTAATAAACTAAGGCGCACAGTCAAAAAGCATACAGTAGATAATGTCCACAATATTACTCTCCTTGGGGTCTCAGGCAGGAGAGTTTCCTTTTGAATTGTCTACTTTTAAATTATCAG
Source organism: Microtus ochrogaster (assembly GCF_000317375.1). Classification (NCBI taxonomy): domain Eukaryota; kingdom Metazoa; phylum Chordata; class Mammalia; order Rodentia; family Cricetidae; genus Microtus; species Microtus ochrogaster. The sequence continues at coordinate 47,099,513 of NC_022013.1, read as the reverse complement.
TTATGTTTGCTGGGGTCCTGGTGGCTGGAACCGACTTGAAGAGATCTGAGTAGAATTCTAGAAAGCCTCCAGAGACCTGCCACGGTAGGAAGTCACTTCATTCTCTAATGGCCCAAACACATTCGCCCTGCCGTTTTATGCTCAACCCATGCAGACTCAGGATCAAGCTGGGACTTTGTTTCCCAATTGAACAGAAATTGCCTTCATGCATCCGAAGCCATGATTTTCCCAACAGAACAGACTCTGCCTGCATGCAGCCACAGCCTTGATTCCCCCAGTAGAACAGAAACTGCATGCATGCAGCCACAGTCTTGATTCCTTCAAAGCAGCAGAAACTGCATGTATGCAGCCACAGTCTTGTAAATGAGCTTGGCTCTTCCCTCTCCACTGGAAATCTGTCACTGGCAGGTGAGCAGCTTAGCCACCCTGCTAAAGATCTAGAGACCATGTGAGCAGAGATGGGCCACCAAAGAATGGCCACCATAGCTGAGCTACTGTTAACATACAGCTGAGCTTCAGTGGAGATCTGAAGTCTCCCGCACAGCCCAGCTAGAAATCAATAAGACTGTCTGACCCATCCACAGTGCGTGAACAGTGATCACTGAATATATTCAAAGCACTAAACTTGGAGCCACAGGCAAGATAGTCCCAACACAGGATGGAGTCACACTTTTTTTTCGATGGAACAGATAACAAGTCACAGATTTCATTACTAAACACAACACATAGTTTGGGGACCAACGTTCTGCATGTTAAGCATTCCCGCTGGCCCTGTGGTGGCATTCTTTGATACTCTGAGGACCTGCTGCTTGCACTGGTCTCTGGCCTGGACTCTCGGCTCGATCATCTCAGCTGTGGACAGTAAGCAGCCTGAGCTATGTCAGGTGCAGTAAAGGGGGCTTCTCCATGGGAAATGACACTGTTTCCAGGTTCAAGGGAATTGTATGAAAAGGCGACACTGAGCCGGTTTCTTTAAGCCCCAACCTCAAGCGCTATCAAAGCTCCAGGACTACCTTTTTACAAAGAGATCTGTCAACTAGAGTCACACCGATGCTATTATAGACCACAGCCCTTGTTTGTTTGGTCTTAGGTGCGTTATTTCCACTTCTGATTCTCTGCTTCTGAAAACAGAGACGAATCGAGGATGGCTGACACATTGACTATACTGTGCCTGGCTGCAGTGCAATCCATCCAAACTCCTCTGGCCTCTCAGTTTCTTTTCTGCGATGCTTTGTCTTCAGTATATCACCAACAACTTTATAGGATCCGGAGAACTCTATTGATAACTTCCCACCCAGCTTGTAACACAACCGACAGGGGATTCTGATCAGCTGGGCTTGAGAAGGCAAAATTAACCTGCAAGGTTATACTCCAAAACTCTGCCTGTCAAGAGAGGATGAAACACGGTGCTGAGTATCACTGATTCCTATAGAATAAGTATATAATTGAGCATTAGGGCGTGATCTCCAGAAGCTGGGTGGAAGCTCTGAAGAGGCTGAATGCGGGCTGTTAGGGAGCAGGGCGTGCCTGTCTGTTGTCTTAAGGTCCTTTCCAGCCCCATGAGATTGTTAACATGAAAATACATTTTTTGACCCCTCAAAAGCATAGCCCTGGGCTGGAGAGATGGCTCAGAGGTTAAGAGCATTGCCTGCTCTTCCAAAGGTCCTGAGTTCAATTCCCAGCAACCACATGGTGGCTCACAACCATCTGTAATGGGGTCTGGTGCCCTCTTCTGGCCTGCCGGCATACACACAGACAAAATATTGTATACATGATAAATAAATAAATATTTTAAAAAAGAAGCATAGCCCAGCACCCTTCCAAGAGGACTAGTAAAGCAGTCAGCACTCTACAAACACACCCTACTCTGCAAAGAGTTTGGTTTCCTGCTGGTCTTCTTTTGCCTGCTTACAGAAATGAAAGGTTTGGAATTTTATTTAATAACATTGCCATTTGTTGAGGAGACTTAAAAACAAATTCAAAACAAGCACACACATGCTATCATTGAAAACCACAATAGCCTAAGGCCAAAGCCCCATGAAGCACAGGGCATGCAAAGCCTGCAGAAATTCACCAGGCTGCATCCTCCTGAAGGCATCTTCTAGAGATCCACTCCAGCTGTGCAGGTGTAAGTGCAGCTCAGGTCTCATTAGAGAACCTCAGGCAATCTTCACAGTCCTTGAGGAACAGCCAGAGGGATTCTGATGACCCCCTAATTCCCTGCTTGAGCCTGACTCTGCCCCAAACTGCGCTACTCCCAAAACCACCCTTCTAAGGAGGACCTGCAGTATCCTACTGACCACATTCCAACCTTTCATAGACACAGAACACTCCCAATTTTAGGAGAAGTTTCCCAAGGTTGCCTGCTGTCTAAGAACAAATCTGAGACAGAAAGCACAGATATCTGATCCAGAGTCAGCTGTGTTGTACAAATGCAGAGGTGGTGTGGGGACAGGAAGTTTAAGGTGGGGCAGCAGGACCAGGCTTTGGCCACTGTAAAACTGAGCCAGCCATGATAAGTTAAATAGAAACAGACCACCCATAGGAAGTTCTTTACTTCCAATGATTATCACCTGCCAGAGTAGGACTCAGTCATCAGTAAGTTAATGGAGGCTTGAGTCTCAGTGGTTTACCCTGAAGCCATACCTGGTTGTAGGAAGAACCATAAACTAAGATTACCTGAGCACCACCCAAGAACAGACCATCCAAATGAGATGCCTAATGTTCCAACCACTGTAGATAGGATCACCTGCCAGCACACATTCGCCAGGGCACCCCTAGACAAATGTCAGCCAATCAGGAGTCCTGAACCTTAGAAATGCCTCACCCCCAACTTTATTACTATAAAAACCCAACTCTAACTGAGCTTGGGGCTCTCCGGTTATTCCAAACGTTAGATCCACAAAGAGACAGAGTTTGCAAACTTGTATAAAATAAAGACTCTTTGCTTTTGCATACGGGACTCGGTCTCCTTATTGGTTTTTGGTGGACTTCGTGGATCTGGGCATAACAGCCACCTCAAAGTCTTCCCTGCTGGAAGATCTAACATTTCTTCTTTCCCCTCTGAAAGGACACTCCAGTTTTGTCCTGGGAAGTCCTGCCGATTTTCTCCAGAAGTTCCAGAAATCAGTTTCCTTCCACTGTTTTGACCTCAATTTCATCTTCCAGCAAATAGTCTGCAGTCTAAAAGACTGAAGGCCATCGTGGTGCTCTGTGATATGCAACATGAGGGTGCTTGGCTGAGGTACAGTGAGCATTCCCCACCCCTCATTTTTTCACAAGCAGTTCACACATGGAGAGATTCCAGCTCGAGTGAAAAGCACCAGAGAGGCTCACTGAACTCTTGATGGGAATAGCCAGGCTCTCCCATCAGTCAAACAGGTAAAGTTGGGTATTTACACTCTTCCACTTAAGACTTAGTGCTCATATAAAAGAACATTGTCACAATAGGAAGGCACCTGCCTTATGCTTGGGTTGTTACTGGTCCCTTTTCTTCAAACCTCACCTTGAAATCTACTTAGCCTGCATTATATGAAAAAGTCTCACCTGACTGCTTGACACATACCCTGTTCCTCATTTCTAGGAACAGCTGCCATTCATACAGCACTGGGGTCCTCCTGAAGCTGGGTGCTGGGGTCCTGCTGAAGCTGGGTGCTGGGGTCCTGCTGAAGCTGGGTGCTGGGGTCCTGCTGAAGCTGGGTGCTGGGGTCCTGCTGAAGCTGGGTGCTGGGGTCTGGCTGAAGCCGGGCTGGGCTGCACGACTGTGTTCCTGGCCGCACCTGATTTTTAACCAGACAAGGAAAATCATTCTTGGAAATGTCTCGCTCAAGAATACGGACCTGCAACTCTTCTTCTGCAAGCTCACCGGCACCCTGTCTGGGGTAAGGGTGTGTGCATTCCTCAGGATAAGCTGCTGCTGTTACGGCCCCAACACACAAGCCACTAAAGTTAGCAAAAATCTATTTCAGTGTCTAGCTTGCAACCCAAAATTCTTTGAAGGAAATTGGTGTGTTCCATGCTACTAGGGCACTTTCCATTGTGAGCCTGCATCAATCCGGCGAGTCTGGAGGAATGCCCTTTAGATGAGAGATTTGAAGGGGCCATTTTATGAGCCATGCCTGAAGATAAGACTTCTATATCGCTTCCATATTCCACAAGCCTTACCATGCCTTAACGGGGATCTGGCTGAGGGGGAAAGGTTTAGGCACCTGGTAGGACAGAAAGATTTACCTTACTCATGGTGTCAAAGCCATTCATGACCTAGTGCCACCTGTTTCACAGGACCCCTTTCTGTTAGCCAGAGGCTTATGATTCTCCTTCATAGGAAACGTCCTTCAGCCACTGTCACATGGTAAATTCCTAAAGCACCTACTTTCAAATATACCTAGGGAGGTGACTGCTGAATACGTTTTAATAGAACCATTTGCTTTCCTTGTGTTGAAATATGAGCGGC
>NC_022013.1:47080202-47092281 GCF_000317375.1 Microtus ochrogaster | reverse complement strand
AACCTGCATCTGCCTGGTGTGGGAGAATCATGGCAACTCCCTGACTCAGCTTCTTTCTCCCAGCATCCTGTTCTGTTTTCTCCGCCTACCTAAGGGCTGGCCTATGAAATGGGCCTAGGCAGTTTCTTTATTAATAAGAAATCATTCCCACATCATCCTTGAGTAGTTGTGTGTGTGTGTGTGTGTGACTTCTCCACGAATCCTGCACTCTCTGTTCAGTTTCCATTCCTTTTGTGATGGTACAAATCCCGGGACAGTAAGAGTTGCTTCCGAGCTGTTCATTGAAGTCTTTCTGGGCTGAACAAATGGGAGAGATTCAGTAGCCATTTCTTCAATGATAGAAAAGAAGGGAGAGAGGGAGGGAGAGGAAGGAAAGGGGTAGGGAGAGAGGAGGGGGGAAGAGAGAATGGAAGAGAAGGGAGGAAGAGTTGGAATGAGAGAGGGGAGACAAAAGGGAGGAGGGAAGAAGAGAATGAGTGAGGGAGAAGAGGTAGGGAAAGGGGGTGAGAGAGAAGCGGCACTGGAGGTGTGGAGGGAAGGAGGTGCGGAAGGAAGGGGCATCAGTAGGGTGGTTTTCTGCTAATGCTGATATTTCCGACAGATTCCAATTTCCTCACTGTTAACATTCCTCCATTTTCGGAATCCCCTGATCAGCTCCTCCTCCAGTTCTCTGTGATCCCTGGAAGCTTTCTCCCCACAAGATTTAAAGTGAACAGAACCAGTTTTGCTTCTGAACAAAACATCCCCATGTCAGTCTAGCAGACAAGTGCACACAAGCACATATCTGGCGATGATGTGGTTCTGCTCAGGAGAGATGGGGTCTGATTCCCCCAAAGTCCACTATGGGGCTAAGAATTCTACAGAGGATGGAACCCCACAGAACGGGCCTGTGGTTCCTCGTGCATCCAGAGTTCCCTCTGAGAGATAGAAAACACTTGTAAAAATAATCATAGATGTTTAATATTTAAAAGTGTATCACAAAGTGTGGTTACAGCACACCAGGGGAGCAGAAATGTTCTCCATGAGGGAAATAGTTAGGGGGAAACAGAAAGTGCTAGAAAATAGTTGAGAGACTAGTTGCAAGAAAACTCTGAACTACAGCAGGAGGGAGAAGCCAGAGAGATTTCACCAGTGCCTCGGCCACCATCTCTCTGGACTCTGATAAACTTCTCCATAGAGCACAGGAGAAGCAGCATCTAGCCCCAAAGTGTGGCGTTGTTGTGTTGAAAAGGGAGAAAGCTGACATTTCCCACCTTGTAGCATGTGTGTCTAGTCAGGGGTACAGGTGGGACTCTCTGAGTCATTATTGCAATCTATCTCTCAGCTGAAACTTTCTCTGTGGGACTCAAGTCCATAGCCACAGCCTACCACTTTCCCAGGTTCTCGGGTGACTCTCTCCATGAATACTAATGTTCTTAATAGATATCCAGCAGTCAGCAAAACTCAATAAAAATGAACTCAGAAGTGCACCAAGCATTTGTAGGAGTTTCCCGAAATTGGTGGGAAATCCCAGACATTGATAGCTGTGTCACAAATGTTCTAGGAAACAGTCACCCTTCAATATCTTCAGTTCTCTGGGAACCCAAATGCAAGGCCCACAACAGAATTCACCTTTTAAGTGGGAAAGGCTGCCTGAGCACTGGCAGGGATTCTATTCTCTGTCCAGGTGTGCACTTAGCAAGGCTGTAACATTAGCAGCGGCTACTCTGTCACTCCAAGGGTCACACAAAAAGCTGGAAGGTTGCTGCCTTGTAGAAGATGGACATTGCCCCAACATAACCTAGGTGTCACACTGTGCCCATGAGATTTGTATGCTGATGTCTAACCACAGCCCTGTTCTACACCAACCTTGGGCTTTCCCTCCCTCTGGTCTTAACTATCATATGCAAAACAGAGAATTCTGTTATGTTAGATGTGTAAGGTCCTAGTGACATTGAAAGAGTAACAATAGACTTGGACTCACCTTCTCAGTTCCGCCAGTCAGATTTCAGGGGCCACATGTGGCTAGCGATTGTCACATTGATGGCAGGTTAGAAACTATTTCCATCACCACACAACGTTCTATCGAAAATCTGTGGTGGAGAAGATGTAGCTGGTCCTTTGCAGCTGAAAACGCTCCAGTCCCCGCCCACACACCATCTGTGTTAGCCAGAATAACAAGGCATGGACTCTTGGACCAGAACAGCTGCCCTTGCATGCAGATCATGATAATGAGGGTGGCATTTGCAATGAAATGGGGGTGGGGGTGGCTGGCTGATTCCAGCTTTCACCCACCAACAGATTCAGCCAGGAATGCAAAGGAAACCCCTGCTAAAGAGGAATGGGCTGAAGAGAACTGGCAGACAGATGGCGCTCAAAGTCCCCCTTCCCCAAACTCCTATTTGGTCAAACTTTTGGCCAGGACAGTTCTGACAGTTCTCGGATATTAAATCCTTCTATTGTTTATTCTCTCAGAATCTCTGACTCAGTATTTCACAGCCTGGAGCCTAGTGAACGTTACCAGGGCAGACTCCAGAAGCAACCCGCATACAGAGAAACCAACACCCCAAATTCACCTTCCTAGCATGTCTACCAGGAACAAGCCACCCAGGACAGTTTATGTCCCTCTGTCTAGAGCAAAATGTTCCCAGTGCCAAAAAAGACATCTAGATTGCCTGGATCTATTCTTTTCTTGGGAACAGTTGATCAGAGGTTGATGGGTTTAAGGTTGTTGGGTTTAAGATTCTTGAGTCTAAAGGGGTCCAGAGTAGAGAAGAGAGTGACTACAGGAAGCAACAGGTTATGCCCAGATCTGCAAAGTCCCCCCAAAAACCAATAAGGAGACCGAGTCCTGAATGTAAAAGCAAAGAGCCTTTATTTTATGCAAGTTTGCAAACTTGGTCTTTCCACATGTCCAATGTATTGGAATAAATGGAGAGCCTCAAGTTCAGTCAGAGTTGGTTTTTTATAGTAATAAAGATGGGGGTATGGGGTTCAGGACCCCTGATTAGCTGACATTTGTCTGGGGGTGTCCTGGTGAGTGTGTGATGGCAAGTGATCCTATCTACAGCGGTTGGAACATTAGGCATTTCCTTTGGATGGTCTGTTCTAGGGTGGTGCTCGGGTAATCTCAGTTTGTGGTTCTTCCTGCAACCAGGTATTGTTTCAGAGTAAACTACTGAGACTCAGGACTCCATTAAACTTATCGATAGCCTGGTCCTACACTGGCAGGTGATAATGGTTGGAAGTAAAGAACTTCCTTTGGGTGGTCTGTTTCTATATAGCTTATCACGGCTGGCTCCAACACAAGACAAATGGAATAAACCCTGCACGTTGTTCTTTCTGATGCATTGCTGCAAAGCCCACAGATGACTAGTTAGTTCTGCTCCAGGAAAGCAAGACTGGACAAGCCTCCATCAATGCTCCCTGTTTCAAGATGCGCTAGACATATTTAGTCATATCAGCTTTATAGCAAACTTGTCGAGTGGGTGACATTATTGTCCCCATCTTACGGCATGAAACCGAGACACAAAGAGTTGAAATAACTTTCACATCATCACACACCTAACAGGCAACAGCAATAGACCTTGCCCTCAGGAATCCACACTCCAGCATTTTGATGTTTCACTGCCTTCTTCAACTAATCTTCTGGACCTGTAATGGAGCTTGTGAATGACAAACTAATTGTATGTAAAACATGCAGTTTTCAGCTTAAGGCACATTATAAAGAGGACATAGAGAATGTGGTGTCTTTGTCAGGAGCTGGTGGCCCTATTGGAACCAAATCGCTAACGGTAATAATGGTCCCACAATCAAACTCAGAACATCAGTAAGAAGCTCCTAAGCAATAATACTGACAAACTCGAGTGGCTTTGCCTTTTCCTTATCCAGAGACAGGACGGAGTAAGATAGCCACACGATTGACTGCGAAGGTGGACCGAGAGGAGGCAGAGGCAAGCAAGGAGCCACACCTGTGAATGAGGCCAGCAAGATGAGCCTGTTCACACCTGGCTGATGCTTGCCCTGCTCTAGGAAGTTTTGCTTAAACAAAAAGTACAAGGTTGCTACCCTTGGTCCTTAGAATTCAGAGCATCCTGGGTAGAAAATTTTCTAAGCTATCCCTCAGGTCATCCTCTGCCCCCAGCAGAAGCCAGGGAAAGCCAGGGGACTGCAATTCCTCAGTGAGTTCCCTTCAGCTATGAAGCTGCACCTCGAGACTCTTAGGGCATTGGAGGTATTATAAGCAGCACCTTTGGGGTCATAAGACAGCCACTCAGCCCCCACTGAACAGACTGTCACGCTGTCTTCCTAAAGGGTTTCCTGAGCCTGCGGGTGGCTTAGGGAAGACACTGCCTATCCCTTTCCTCTTCAACATCTCTGTTTACCCACAAGTGTCTATCAATCAGAGTTCCGGTATGGAGGGGCCATGCTTTTATCCCTCCACTCTCTGTTCACTTTCCTTGGGCTGTCCCAAACCCCTTCCGTTCCTTAAGTGACAAGCTCTTCCTAATCTGCATTTCAGGGTATACACATACTAGATGCAGCTACCACTGGGTTTATCTGGTTTAGGCACTTGCTAGCAGGAGATACTAATAAGTGCTTAGTATGTGTGCATATAGCTAAATATACTATTGAATGAGAGAGGTTCTTCTGTAGGTAGCATGACTCTGAATACACTCAACAGAGAAAATAGCTATCTCCAGGCACACTAGTTGAAAAAATTCTGGTCACTGGCTTTCCTAAGTCCTCCCATCACTTAAAAAAGCATAGACCTCCTTCTTTCTGCTCATACCAGTAGAGATTCATGGAAGCAAACAAAGCTATTAGATCCCTGGTCTAAAAATAAGGATAATTCAGAATTAATGCCATTCTTGGTATAATACCTACCATTCAATTTAACCAAATTATAAGGCAGTGTGGATCACAATGTTCCCTAAACAGACAAAAGACTAAAATACTAATAGGACACACACAGGGCGATGGACATCTGCCCTGTTAAAATGTGAAGTTCCTACCACAGTGGCTACGAAGGATTGAAGATAAAGCTAAGTTCTGGTCCTCCACCGCATCCCCAGTTCCTATGTCGTCATTCACAGAGAGCAGACAGGTGCAGTCACTGAAATAGTATGACCAAGAAGGATCTTTAATCTTGGGATACCTAGAAATAAACATAGACATGAGTAAGAGAATTGCTGTGTTAATGTGTTGTAGTAAATGTATCTTTGATCATTTAAAGAGTCTGTGATGTTCAAAAGATTTTTGCCTTTGAGGGTACCATCCTGGTTGCCTGTCTCTGGGGACTCATTTCAGTCACTGGCTGTCTAAAATGTGGTGTCAGGAGCACAGACCAGCAATTCTGTTTACACAAATTTACATTACATGTTTGAACAGAGATTTCAGTTCTCTGAATTAGTTTTCTTGTCAGTTTTTAATCTGGAGAAATGAAATGTGTAAATTTATAAGCAGAGATTAAGATAATTGAGTCTAACATTTAAATTTTCATACAGAGAATAAGTCCCTTTGAATAAGAAAGATTTATGTTTTTCTAATTTTGGACAGGCAAGGTCACCCATGGTCCAGTGGATGGTTGCATAACATAAGGAAGTATAGGTGGTTCTAGTGGGTTTTTTAAAAAATAGGACACAAAGTCGTGTGGGCATGGAATGGGATGAATCTGGAAGGAGCTGGGAATGAAGATGGTCAAGATGCAATCTTGAGACTTTCAAAGGATTCATAAATTATCTTTTTAAAGTTTTGTAAGTAAAGCTTTAAATTAGAAGAGTTGATTGTAGAATTTATATTAATAAATAGTGATAGTTGAAGTTTAACAATATCCGGATAATCTTTCCTGTCGGCTGACATCTGCAGGAAGAATGGCAATTTCCTTTATGGCCATCTTGGTTTTTGTCTTCTTTTTTGTCCTCTCTTCCAGACAGGCTTTAAGAAAAGGGGAGTGGCTGCCAGAGGAGCCACATGATACTCTGAGAGCCCTGTGGGAATATATCAGAAACATGGCTGCCTTGGGTTTCCACAGGAAACTGTCTGAAATGGGCAAGCAGGCAGGTGGAGGCTTTTCCCACGCACATGTGCAACGCCCGGCCCCTGGGGCATAAAGGAGGATGGGTAGGACAACATAGGAAAGGCAGGGGAGGGGAGATTAACACAAAGCCACAGCTTCAGCAAAGCAAAACAGAATGTAACATCCCCCCATCCCCACTCCAGTGGGGGTATGATGGGCCTGGGGTGAATTCATCAGAGCAGACCAGCATGACTGGGCAGAGTTGTCTCTCAAGCCTGGCATGAAGCAGAGGCTACCGGAAAAGGCCAAAGCAGCTCGCTTGTGTTGCAAAGTCTGATAATATTCTAGTGTACATTTCAAAATATTCAGAAGAACAATTTAGAGGATCCTGTTCACAAAAGCATGACAGATGCTAGAAGTGTTGCTACCATTTAACATCACAATTTGACATCGCACAGCAGCGTGCATGTGTCCAAACATCCCACCGCACTCCATAAATATGTGTGTTCATCACGTGTCAGTTAAAAACAGAGGCAGAGAGTCTGGAGGGATGGTGTAGCAGTTAAGAGCACATGCTACTCTTGCAGAGGATGTGGGATTGGTTCTCAGCATTCATTCTGCAGCTCATGCCCATCTAGAGAGGACAGAAGACACATGCATAGTGAAGAATCCTCAGACACAATAAGTAAGAATTAATAAATCTCCTTCCCATGTAGATTAGATCCATGTATGTCTCTCTTAGGGTCCTCTTTGCCATCTAGGTTCTCTGGGATTATGATTGTAAGCTGGTTTTTCTTTGCTTCATGTCTAAAAGCCACTTATGAGTGAGTACATATGATATTTGTCTTTCTGGGTCTGGGTTACCTCACTAAATATGATGCTTCCTAGATCTATCCATTTGCCTGCAAATTTCAAGATATCATTATTTTTTCCACTGTGTAGCACTCCATTGTGTAAATGTACCACATTTTCCTTATCCATTCTTCAGTCAAGATCTTCTGAGTAAATTTGGAGCATGGGGACCATGGGAGAGGGCAGATGGGGAGGGAAGAGGTAGGGAGTGTAGAAAAATATATAGCTCAATAAAAACATTTTTAAAAAAGAGGATAACAATAATGAAATATGACACTTTTAATATGCTAAAAAAGAATTAACAAATCTACACAAAACAGTTCTCTACACCACTTGAAGTTTTCAAATTCTTTGCTGACACTTCCCTAGAGTTGATAAGCATATAACTACCAGTCTCAATAAAAATACGGACTCACTGAACATAGTGGACAATGAGGACTGCTGAGAAGTCAAGATCAATGACACTGGGTTTTGATCCCACTGCACGTACTGGCTTTGTAGGAGCCTAGGCCGTTTGGATGCTCACCTTACTAGACCTGGAAGGAGGTGGGAGGTCCTTGGACTTCCCACAAGGAAGGGAACCCGGACTGCTCTTTGGGCTGATGAGGGAGGGGGACTTGATTGGGGGAGGGGGAGGGATATGGGAGGCGGTGGAGGGGAGGAGGCAGAAATCTTTAATAAATAAATAAATAAAATAAATAATAAAAGAAAAGAAAAAATGAAAAAAATACGGCCTTTAGCGTAAACATATTTTCAAGACCAATATTATTTCACAGACATTAAAGATTAAATCACGTCCTGCTGATAAAAAAAACCCTCTATTTTAGGGAAATAAACAAACATTTCAAGAGTATACAAGACGAATGAAGAAAAATTTGCATTATTTAATTAAGTCCAGTGAAGAAAAGGGTTGATCCTCCAAATCAACAAAGCTTTAACATGTGCAGATCAGAACCATCATGAAACAAGCTACCTGTTTCCTCTTTGGTTTAAAAGCATGCTTAAATTGGTGACATTACTAGATTTATTTTATTTTCAAGGTAATAGGTCATATGTAGCACATACATATTTTTATTTTATTTATTGCTTTTAATTGAGCTACACATTTGTCCCACTCCCTTTCCTTCCTCCCCTCTCTCCTCCCACTCTCCCCTCTGCCACCACGCTCCCAGTTTACTCAGGAGATCGTGTCTTTTCCTCCTTCCTAGGCGGGTCCATGTTTGTCTCTCTTAGGGTCCTCTTTGCTCTCTAGGTTCTCTGGGGTTGTGGCCTGTAGATGTTTCATCTTTGCTTTATGCCTAAAAGCCACTTATGGGTAAGTACATATTATATTTGTCTTTCTGGGTCTGTGTTACCTCTCTCAGTATGTTTTTTTTTCTAGTTCTGTCCATTTGCTTGCAAATTTCAAGATGTCATTACTTTTCTTTACCACGGAGTAGTACTCCATTGTGTTAATGTTCCACATTTTTCTTATCTGTTCTTCAGTTGAGGGGCATCTAGGCTGTATCCAGGTTCTGGCTATTACAAACAATGCTGCTATGAGCATAGTTGAGCACATGTCCTTGTGGTATGACGGAACATCTTTCGTGAATATGCCCAAGAGTGGTATTACTGGTGTAGAGGATTGTCTTGTGTAGTATTGAAATAGTGTCCATTTTTTAAGTTACTGTAAATGTTGTTGATTTTCAGTTTGAAGATATTTTTGTATTAATTAAAAGTCTAGCATTAAAGAACTTAAGTAGATGGAGGGTGGAATTCGAGGCCAGTAGTTAAAGTGTGTTTCTTCATTTTTCCCCCGAAACAGTGAGTGATATACATGGCCATTTAATTATGGAGTCTGTTTCTAGTTTGTATTTCTCTGTGAGTTATACTTGTTTCTGTTTCAGCCACTATGTGTAAAGGAAAGTCCAGAAATAGTAAACCACATAAAACTGGTGTTGTTAGGTTATGGGTGCTTACCTTTTGAAGGTTTATTAATACATTATGGTTGGTATAATGCATATACATGACAAATAGTGTACAAACGTTTTAAGCTACATAAAGTTTTCTATACTCTCTTAGAATTATCTTCCCGAATCTTTGTTCAGTAGCATGGAAATTCTTTATTCTCAAGTGACAAAATGCTAATCTCTGGTGGAGGACAGAAGAACGTGGTCCAGGACGGGGAAGAGATTTTCTATTGAAATGAAAAACAATAAAAAATAAAATGACAAAAACAAAACAAAATGCCATAGGTAATGTTTTATTCACATCTTGATTGACTGTGTGGAGACTCTATAAAACATTCAACTCTGCAGTGTTTCTGTTGGAGTGTGTTTTGACTCTTATCGGGAGTACTGTAAGAACCACTCCTTACTTTGAAAGCTACTTTTCCCTGTGTGGGGGCCAGCCTTCTCTTCCCCAGTAACTTCTGCTGATAGTTGCTGTCTGGTAAGGTGAAAATTGATAAAGAGTATCTCACCCAGATTATCCATCTGCACAGCTAAGATCTGCAATTGATGTATAAAAGGCAGATTCTCAAATTCATCTTTCTCTACTTTTGAGTTAAAGCTTAGGCTAAATGTTAGTAACCTCGGCTTATAGTCACATTTTCTTGGGAAGGATTTTGATTCTGTGAAACATTTGTGAATTGGGGAATAGATGCTATTATTTCAGAGATAAATGATTTATTGCTCGTTGCAAATAAGCTGGTTTTAAACTGCAAAATAAAAGAATAAATAAATCTCTAAAAGCTTAGAGGGAGGAAGGGGGGAAAAACCACCTGGATGAAAGCAGGGACTACAGGGATGTGATGAGCATTTAAGCACCTGTGTGATAGGACAGGCTTTTGAAGATTCTTTATGCCTTTGCCTGCGTTGCTTCTGTCCAGACTGAGTACTGGGACCACCTGTCATCAGTCCTGACTGCCACAGCGAGATGATGCCAAGGGCAGTTCCAAGCAAGTGACAGGACCATGCTGCGCTTTGGGGAATGGGAAACACCTGCACTTGGAACCATGGAAGGGCAAACATCTTCAGTAGCAGACCTTCAGCTCCTCGCTATTATTATAAATATAGCAGAGGGAACACCAGTTTGAATGAAGTATGCCAGGATCCCGTGGAACAGGGGTCGTAGAATCATTGTCATTCTAGAGACTTAAGTGACTGGTCTTGGACCAAACTTCCAGGAGCCGTATGAAGCAACAGCAATTTCCCATAAACCTTATCACTTAGGTGGTGTGCTTTGATTTATAAACCCAGCAGACAGAAACTGAAGTGTGTGAGGGAAGAAAGGTGTGAAAATGGGAAGCCCATATCACAGAACAGAAGAAGCATGCTGATATTGACGGCTCATGTCAAGCTGCCACCAAAATAAACTTGCCCTGGAGAGGAGCCATTTTAGGGGCAGTTAAGTCAGACCACACTGTGAGGAAGGGAAAGGAAACTGTGAAAATGAAATAGTTCATATTTCTATTTTACAGACAGAAACATGCACACATTTGTCAAAATTCCTTAAATCCGGAAGTTTTAACACTTTGCTTTATTTAAATTATGTTTTGATGCAGTGTTAATATAAATACACATAATACTACACTATTACTACCAGAGTGACTAACTTAAACATAACGGAAATTGCCTGGCAACAATGTCAAGTGCTCCAAATAGGACTGTTGAAAATAAGAATGTTTGGAATTACACTGATAAAACCAGAGCAGTTGTTACTAAAACCAAGTACAGTCTTCTGTTGAGACCTAATGATTTGGCACACACCTGTGCTGTGGCCTAGCTATAGCCCACATGGTGGAAGAAAAGACCTGATTTCAATCAGGGGTTCCCTCCCCTCCCCACATGCACCATGACAGTGGGGTGTACACACACACACACACACACACACACACACACACACACACCACAAACACAATTAATTAATTATGTAAGATAATTAATTAAAATGTAAAAGAATAAAACAAACAGAACTGTAACTTTAAACTACAAGAGTTCATTTGTCACTCTAATAAAATCGTATCTAACATAATATAATAATATAATAAATCTTGGGTTGGATAGTACTGGCTCAGCCATCCAGTCTCTTTGCCTTCTTGGCCTGCAGTCCTTGGTGTCCACAGCAACCTCTCACCTGCGCCCTCATAAAACAGAACGGCCTCTCCAGACTCATCTTTCTATTTCTGAGAGATCAGAATGGAAGGGTGTCCCACACATGCTTCAACTGACCTTCCACTCAGCCATATGATGACTACAAAATCTCTGTTAACGTCACCAGTAAAGAACAGAATTGCTGTCTGCTCACCAATACACTTTTTTGAAAGGATTTATTTATTTTGTATAGTGTTCTATCTGCATGTATGCTTGAAGGCCAGGAGAGGGTGCCAGATCTCATTGCAAATGGTTGTGAGCCACCATGTGGTTGCTGGGAATTGAACTCAGGACCTCTGGAGGACAGGCAGTGCTCTTAACCACTGAGTCCTTTCTACAGCCCCACCCCCATGCACTCTTTATACCCTTCCAAACAGAAAACATCATTCAAAAATCCCTGTGATCAAAGGTGAAAAGCTTGAGCACAGAGACACACACACACTCACACTACACACACACACACACACACACACACACACACACACATAGACACAGAGGTTGGGAAGGATCCTTAATAAGATTGGGAAGGAATACTGAACAAGATGATGTTTCCATATTAAGATAGTGGTTTTTATAGATAGCCATTACTTTTCAACAGTAAATTATTCTTGTTTTATAATAACATTTTGTAAAACAAATATTTCAATTGTATTTTATAATTTTTTTAAAAAAAATGTTTAAACACAACTTTCTAGACAGTAAAAACAGCGAGGTTTGAAAAAAACATTTTGGGGGTTCAGGAATGACTCTTCCAAATAATTTTATGGTCAATATTTTTCCCAAGAAAGGATAAATCCCTCCTCTAGAAAAATAAGAGACCCAGGCAAACCATAGCACAGAACATTAAGTAGGTTGACTGGGCACCGACTTCTGCTGTACAGCATGTGAGACACTCTCAGGTTGCAGCATCCCGAGATCAGCTGCCTGGACTGTAAACTGGGGACCCATTGGTTTCATGAAGCTCTGATACCCGCAGAAAGCTATCAGTATGAACGGGAAGGAATGGAGACGGGATGTATCTGACGAAAGGGTCAGACTCTCAGATTCATGCCAACAGACAGGAAACTGGTTGACCAAGCAATTGACTTCTAAATCC
>NC_022013.1:47065666-47079900 GCF_000317375.1 Microtus ochrogaster | reverse complement strand
TTCTGAGATGCCAATAGGTATAGTTGCCATGCTGTCCCATCTTTGTTGTGAGTATCAACGTACCCAATCCATCCTGGTATTTTGATTAGGTCAAACCTAGCTGCTGGGTGGCACAGGTTTACAAATGGGGACAAATTTGTGCCAGGATGAAATAAAGCCAGATTCTCCTTTATATCTAACTTGGGTCATTTCTATGATTAGATTTGGGACTTTGGCACCTGTGAGATTCTGATGCAATTTTTAAATTTGAGATGATGCTCTTAAGTTTGGGGGACTCAGTGATGAGGCAAATCTATTTTTTGTGTGTGAGATGGGCATAAATCACTTTTACAACCACAATAGGAAATAATACATTGAATTATTACAACATTTCAAACTCTGGCATAGTTAGCACAAGCCTTTAATCCCAGCACCAAAGTGACGGAAGCAGAAGAATTACAAAATTGAGGCCAACTTGGGCTGCATAGCAGATTCCATCTCAAGGTTTCATTCTTTACCACAAGAACCAATATTTTCTTGCTGGTTTTGTTTTTGCTGCCTTTAATGGACAATTCAGACATGAACTCCTTTTCCTGCCATTCTTTTATCAACTGTGAAACAAAATATTCACACAACCATTTTCTTTACTGTGTAGGTGTGTGTGTGTCTGTGTGTGTGTGGTCTGTTCATGTGTCTGTCTGTCTAAGACATATCTTCATTTTGAGATTCTCATTATACATACATAGTACTATCAGAAAATCCATGTATTGGATTTGTTTCTCTGAATTAAGACACAATCTCTGACAAACTGCTGGACCCCCATGTAGTCTTCATCTTTATTATTGTTCAATCATAGCTTTCTTTAGCCTACTGCTCTGCTCACATGACAATGAATGGAAGCTTTGATTATTTTTTGCTTAACTAATTGTGATAAATCCTCATAGCCAGATAATCACAATGAAAACACAATGGAAGCCTTCAGGAAACATCAATGTTATTGATTGTATGTTGAGAAAATTAAACTCGACAAAGACTTCGCTAGACTGCTCAGGAAAAAGTTTTGTTATTTCTCGCCTTCTGAGATATTAATGGCCTAAGTCAATAATTTACTATATCACTTGTGTATATTTATAAAACTTAGAACTGGGGCCATAAATGAATATTGCAAGCTGCATTTTCAATTTCAAACTTCCATTCACCGTGATGCTGTAGGTTGGATGTAAAAAGTCTCAGAAGTTTGTGTGCTGGATCATTTGGTCACCAGCAAGGAGAGCTATTTAGGGAGGTTCTGGAACCTTTAGGTGATCGAGCCTTGGTTGAAGAGTGGCTCACTGAGGGTAGAACTTAAGGGTTATCTCCCAGCCCTACTTCCCACTCACACTCATGAGCAAACTGTGCACCCCCTTGTCTCCACAGACGCCAACTGGCTGTTCTTGTCACAGTGCTTTCTTTATTGTGATGGGGTGTATCCTCAACACATGGGTCAAAATAAATTAAGGTATTACTTATGCAACATAAAACCCAGGGCCTTTCTAAGAATTATTAAAGTAATGCTCAACTGATAGACACCTGGTTTTTGGCTGATTCTCTAAACGTGTAGATAATTGAATAAATAATGAGTTATTGGTACAAACAATACAATGGGAAGGAAGTTACTCTGTTGATCAAGGTTTATCAATTTGTTGTAATTAGAGCGGCAGGGCTGCGTCCCCAGCACCGTGGCCGCCTGGCTAACTTATGCCCCGAAATAATTACACGGACACTGTATTCTTTTAAATACTGCTTAGCCCATTATATTTAGCCTCTTCTCGGCTAACTGTCGCACCTGGACTAGCCCATTTCTAATAATGTGTAGCACTGAGGTGCGCTTACCGTGAAGATTCTAGCCTACATTCATCCTGGGTCAGAGCTTCATTGCATGTGTCTGCGAGAGCAGGTGAGAGCAGAGCTATCGTCTCTGTCCGGGAGAGATGAGCATGGCGTCTCTCTCTGAGCTCACTTCCTCTTCCTCCCAGCATTCTGTTCTGTTTACTCCTCCCACCTATCAGGGCCAAGCAGTTTTTTTATTGCTTAACCAATGAAATCAACAGATTGATATATGATACTCCCACATCATCAATTATTGGAAGCACTGAATTCATAGCAGTTTGTTTTAGTTGATTTTCCAGAAGCTGCTGATGTTTTTAGGGACAGATGTCTCCTCCCATCTTACAGTCCTCTCTCGTTCTGGGATTAAAAGGTGTATGTCATTGCTGCCTGGTCTGTAAGGCTTCCCTGATCTCTAGGCAAGCCTTATTTATTAAAGTACAAATGAAATGCCACTACAGTAGGCAGCATACACCACCTCCTGACTTCACATGTAGGTACTCCCTACTTACAACCAGCACCCTGGAGCTTATCATAAAGAGATAAGCAGTGTTCAGGGAAGTAAACACGCTAAATCTGATCTAAACACTTAAAACAGCAGTGGGGGGTTAGAGACAGTCTCTAGTTGGTCAGTGCTCACTAACCATGTTCTGCCCATACTTGATCTCACTGGGGAAGCGGGGCAGAGCTGCTGAAGTGAAAGGGAGCAGGGGACACCACAGCTAAAGCTTTGAGTCATAGGATGTTCTCAGTCTGGTGTTCTGAGGATGATACTGACAGCAGCTTTAGGCTGAGCATATTGGGCCATAGAAACATCTATGTTAAGATAAATAATAATAATAATAATAATAATAATAATAATAATAATAATAATAGATTAGTCAGAACTGATGCCCCAGGCCCAGCAACAAGGAAAGGCAGTAAATAAAAGCCTACATCTGATATCAGAAGAAAAGTTGAGCAGAGAGGAAGATCAAGACGAAAATGGTATAACCAGCTGCAGCTTCATGGCCAGAGAGCAAAGATCTGACCCATAAGACAATTCACAAGGAAAGAGGGCATATTTGCAAATCCTTAGCAGCAGCTGCCAGGCTGTGAGAAATGAGAAAAAGAACAGACAGTTTTTAAATAATCCAGATGCAAACTCTAGTTTTGCAAGTCCCAGCTTGTGTCAGTCAGTCTCAACTTTACTGAACCATGCTGGAAGAAGCAGAGGAGAGTCACCATCACCAAGCCATCTCCACAGCCACTGGGCCTGGCCCCATTCCCTTACTCCTCCAGACAAAGGGTCTATTTGGTTTCTGCAAGCTTCTTATATCTGTGTTTATTCTTTGTTAGATTAGAAAAATATTCTTCTTTGATTTTTTTGAATATCCTTTCTGGGCTTTTGAGCTGGGATTCTTCTCCTTCTTCTATTCTTATAATTCTTAGATTTGGTCTTTTCATAGTGTCTCAGAATTCCTGGATGTCTTGTGTCATCAATTTTTAAATTTAACAGTTTTTTGATGATGTATCTATTTCTTCTATTGCATCTTCAACACCTGAGACTCTCTTCTATCTCTTATATTCTGTTGGTGATACTTACATCTGTACTTCCTTTTTAATCACCAAGATTTTTAATTTCCATAGTTCTCTTGGCTTGTGTTTTTTTTTATTCCTTCTATTTTTATTTTCAGGTCTTGAATAGTTTCCTTTACCTGTTTGTTTGTCTGTTGGCTTTCTTGGCATTCTTTAAGAAAGTTATTGATTTCTTCCAACTTTTTGCTTGTCTTTTCCTCAATTTCTTTTTTTAAAGTTTTTCTGCTTTAAAAAAAAAAACATAATTCTTCATTGGTTCTTTGGGAATTTCACATCATGCACCTCAATCCTGCCACCTCCCTGACCCTCCATATCTTCCCTTTACTCCTACAGCATGTCCTCCAAATTAACTGAAAATGAAACAATATACGCAAACAAGCAAACAAACAAAAACCCACATCTTTTCTCCATCTTTCCAACATCTCTCCATTCACCCTAGTGTCATTGGAAGCTACAGTGAGTTCAGTCAACCCCACCTGTAAAATGTTCTCTGCAATGAGTCCTTGGTGTGGTTTAAGGCCTCGGGCACACCATCGTCTGGACCCTCACTGAAACTTTTCCTGGCTATCCTGCTGTTGCTCTGAGTTCTGGAGATCCTGCAGCTATTGTGCTGCAGGCTAATCACTTGATGAATACCAATAGGTCATAGATGGGGTAGATATTAGGGTGGCGTGCCATTAAGGCCACAGCTGTGGTGAGGATTGGGGCCATCTCTCCCAAGTGTGGGGGACTGCTTTCCCATAAAAGGTGAGGCAAGCTCTCTTGCTGCAGTGTCCATGAGGGGCAGGGTCAGCTCTCCCAGGGCCAGTGAGGGGCAGGACCAGCTCAGCACAGCCCTTAGAACTCAATATGCAGGGTTCCTATTCTTAATCTGTGTCTCTGTGGTGACACAGGCCATAGACATCAATACAACTCCAGATACAGCAGGAACATGGACTCAGGCAAGCCATTGGAAGCATATCAGGCCTGGATTCATGGTGACCCTGTCCAGGCATTATAAACCATGCCATTGGTTCAGTGACAGGTGCAGTCAGGGCCTACTCCTGGCAAAACAAAGTGGCGTTCCCATGGACTGACTTTGAGGTGAAAATGCCAACAGACACCACATTGACCCCAGAGTAATCACATGGGTCAATTTAAACATTGTGGTGTTAATACCATCATTTGTAACATTGCAGAGTTCTGCATTTTATTTAGATTTCTCCAATTAAAGTCAGATAATAATACTGCTCATTTCAAATACTGAATATCCTATGGTGACTTAAACATCACTCAATACACATGAGTGTGTAGTGGTTAAGAGCATTGACTGTTCTTCCAGAGGATCCAGGTTCAATTTCCAGCACCCACGTGGTAGCTCACAGTTATCTGTAACTCCAGTTCCAGGGAATCTGACACCCTTACACAGATACACATGTGGGCAAAACACCAATGCACATAAAATAAAATAAATCATTAAAAATATGGGGTTTATAATTAAAAAAAATAATTTTCTCCTCCAAAAAGTCATGTTACCCTGTTACCATTTATACTCTTACATCTTTACACTACAGTTAAAAATTAATTTAATCTCAATTAAAGGAACAGTCAAGCACAAAACAATTAAAATCTTCATCAAAAATAGATCAAGTAAATTTCTGTCACACAGTCAAAACTACACATTAGCAAAAATGAATAAATGGTAACTGCATGTTAGAATCCGTCTAAATTCTTCGGAGGAAAGCCAGGACTGGGGCAAGGACTCAGTGGGCAGAGCATTTGCTGTGTAAGACAGCCATCTATAATGAGACCTGGCGCCCCCTTCTGGCATGCGGGCACACATGGAAGGAATGTTGTACACATAATAAATAAATAAATCTTTAAAAAAAAAAAAGAAGAAGAAGAAGGGGGACCTGGATTCAGATCCCCAGAACACTCGGACAGGCAACCAGGGCTCAGCTTGGTTCTGCCTGATGACCACGTTTGAGGCTTTTCAGTTACTCCATGACCTAAGTCCAAATCTGTGTTACAGATCATCTTTACACAAAATGGCTAAAAGTGAGATTTGATGACTCTTTGTTGAGAAGTAAAACTCTAAAAGGAGGCTCTTTTAATAAAGGTAAGATTTTGGAAATTTAGGGGAAGCCGGTCCTAATTGTCAACACCCCTCCTCTCATCCTATACCGTGCCTCTGTCAGATTTGCTTTCACGAAGAGCTGATCACATATTGCGGGAGTATCTGTTACCCACATGAGAGTAAACCTTTTACTTCTCAGTTTTTCAAATAAACTTTACAAACTGGGCAGTTTTTCCGTTTAAGTACTTTATAGAATGCACACTAATGGGGACAGGAAGCTGTGGGCTCCCTAGCAGCTGACTCGGGTGTCTCCAGAGGCACCAAACACACAGGTGCTAGAGCCAAAGCTATCATGTCTGCTCTCACATGTCCTGAGATCCATTCTTACCACAAAACTCTGGGGTACTGTTTAATCTGAGTGATATCAATGAGAGAAGACTAGTGACCCTCTTACTGGCTGGTGCATCTGTCTCCTGCTGTCAGGAGCCCTGTCCTCCAGGGCTGTCTTTTCCTCAGAATGAGATGGAAAAGAATGAGATCTGAGCTACTGTCCACTATGGGATAGCACAGGACTGCCAACTGGTTGCCTGTGGAGGACATCCAGGTCAGTTCCATATCTTGGCTGTTAAGGAAAAAGTAGCTATACATGCTATACCTTTTTTTTTTTTTTTTTTTTGATTTTTAAGACAAGGTTTCTCTCTGTAGCTTTTGGTTCCTGTTCTAAAACTAGTTCTTCTAGACCAGGCTGGCCTCGAACTCACCGAGATCTGCTGCCTGCCTCTGCCTCCCGAATGCTGGGATTAAAGGTGTGCGCCACCACCGCCCGGCCGTAGCTATACATTTTTTAAAAGACTATCCTTTAAGTATGAGGCTGGAACTCCCCTGTAGAAAGTTTATTAGGGGGAGGACCTTAAACTGGTAGGTGCTGATTTTCCCCCAATTCTGGGGAAAATCTATTTCTAATTTACCTCTACACATGACTGCTGAAAAGTGAGAGTCTAGGTTTTGATGCTCATCCCAGGGGACACTGCTCAGACTGTCGAGGTGAAGAGATCCAGGCGAGAGCATACGGGGTAGTACGGTAGGAACAGCCTTGGTCAATGGCTGACTCAACAGCGTAAGGGCAGTGTGATCTGAACAGCAAGACTCGGTGCTTGCCAGAGGAGTGTAATGGGTGTGGTGCCACGGCACTGTGTCTCAGGAAGCATAGTAAAGAACACAGCCATGCTCAGACACCATTTGGTTGAAGGTAAGCAAGGAAGAGCTTACAAAATCAGGCATGTGCACAATAGCAAAACAAAGCAATGATATATAGCAAACTTGTGTGCTGGGTGGGGCATAGAGAAGAACTAAACACCCAAATCTCATTTCTACCACAAAGCTAAGGATGATTCTTTAATTAAATTATATCATTACATAGAGATTCTTTTTTTTTCTGAGACAGTCTCACTGTGTAACCCTGGCAGTCCCTGGTTCCCTGTGAAGACTGGGCTGCCTTTGAGCTCACGGATTCTGCCTCCCAAGTGCTTGATTAAAAATATGTACCCCACTATGCCTAGCTAGATTGATTTTTTTCTTTAAAGGAAATATATTATTTATATACATATATATAGATAGACTGATAATATATACATAAATCCTGCAGTAATCCTGAGGTTCACAGGCACATGAAGCTATAAAGAAAAGTATGAATATAATAGGCTGACAACATTTCATCTGGCTAAAGGGGAAGAGCAGCAACATCACCAGCAAATAGCCAAACCTGGGCGCCAAAGACCAGAAGCTTATAAAACAGATGGTGATAATCTTAAGTAAGTGCTGGTCAAGTCTAGCCCAATGTCTTTGTTCCAACAAATGGGCTACAGAGAAAACGGAATCATTATCCGTTCATTTGTCATTTGGGTCAATACATTGTCCGGCGGGTGGATGTCATCTAAGAGGAAAGCAAAAACACAACTAGGAAATTACAGCTAGCCAATCCCACTGTGAATCCCTACCATAAAATTCATCCAAATGCAAAACCATCTTTAAATCTTAGTGTATCAGCACTGGGATGTCTGCTTCTAAAGAAGAACGAGGAAATGCACAGGCTTCACTTGTCTCTGCCCTATGGAATAACAACCAAGAGCTCTTATACAGTCATTTAAAAAGATCCCAAAGACCCAAGGATGCACACAAGCCTACACCAACATAACAATTATTCTTAGAAGTAGGGGAGTGCTCAGAGTGTGGCAGACCACCTCGACCAGCGCCTTTACTCACACCTAGGGAAGAGCTACAGATGGCCACCATGGCTAGCCACCACAAGTGGCCTTAGTCACCGTCATTGAAACCTTGCACAGTGAGACCAAGACACAGCAGCCTCTCTAAACCTTAGGTAACCTACCCGAAGCCAGACACTCTGAGCATCTTCCCTTTGGCCTCTCTTCAGAGACATGGAATTTTGGAGACAGGAAGTTAGTAGCAGGAAAGGTTTTGGGTATCATTTAATGGGAGGCATGGGCATGGATTCCTTAGAAGGAAAGGCAGCAAGGAAGATGTGTTCACATTGGTGCTACACGGAAGAATGGCCCTTTGAAGTGTAGCAGACAGAGATGCTGTGGGGTTGGAAGTTGTCAGAGGACAAAAGGGATGGAGCCAGCAAATGTTGAGGGCCCTGGTAGAGTCCAGTTAAGTGTGGTAAGTGCACAGCAGGCTGTAGCCATCATAGATCCTAGCCACTCAGAGTCCACTTATTATGTACTAGATATGTGACTTCTTACTCATGCTGTATATGTATGTACAAGGCATTAATACTAAATAAATTGAAATCAACTGCTTCTGTTAAAACATAAAAATGAGTAGCTAAGTAATGTGACAGACAGGTTATAGTTGACCTTTTCAATGATATTTATCCCTCAATGTCATGTCATATACATGGTATGTATATTTTGGAGCTTCAATTTTGAAAAGAATAAAAGATGTACCTGTGGGGGTGAATTGGATGTTGGCATTTTATCAGAATATTTAAAAACTGTAATAGAAATCATTATTCAACACAAGGAATAGTTAAGCTGCATGTAAATTTTACCAGATACATAAAAATTATAAAGACTGAACCAAACAAAATAAATGTTAGTAGTGAAGATAGAACCAAAAATGAATAATTCATTTGATGGAATGAAAAATAGATAAAATAATCAGACACCAAAATACAAGTCAAGAGTTGAAAATTCTTTATTTAGCCTGAAACACCAAGAGGAAAAACTAACCAGGAAGAAATCAGATGAAGATCTGGGGCACTGCCCAAAAGTCAGCAGACAAATTAAGGGAGACACGGGGGAGGAAGAAAGAAATGCCATGCACAG
This sequence comes from Microtus ochrogaster, assembly GCF_000317375.1. Lineage (NCBI taxonomy): Eukaryota > Metazoa > Chordata > Mammalia > Rodentia > Cricetidae > Microtus > Microtus ochrogaster. The sequence goes on along the minus strand of NC_022013.1, from coordinate 47,071,074 downwards.
GACAACAGGAGATTCATTAAACTCCACCAGCAAAACAAGCAAGAGAACAAAGGAATAAGCACATTAGCGATGCTAAAAGTGAAGTAATGAGGGAAAACACATCATGTTAGCAGCAAGCACAAACAGACTGCTGTGTTTGTGTTAAATCCCATACACTTCCAACGAAGCCTACTTTTAGACATAAGGACATTCAATAGTGTTAAAAGGCCAACTCATTAAAAAAAAAAAAACCTTAAATACCTATGTATCTACTACAGCGAATGTTTGTAAAGATTAACAAAACTAAAGGGAAAATTAGAAAACTGTTCAGTCTTGCTTCAGTGGTTGGTAGCAAAACAAATGGAAAGACTCAGGAGAATGGAGGTCATGCAGCTGGAACCCCATGAAGCTTTTCTATAGTTGTTGGGATGAGATAAGCAAAAAAGACAATGGAGTAAAATAGTCAAGTTATTTTAGTGAAAACAAGATAACAATGAAAGACTTGTGCTGTCAAATCCCAGGGCTTACTGGAGGTCTCAGCCAACTGAGGTTCGGACACAACACTAGCCCATCAGACCAGCGGGGCAGCAGAGACCAAAACAGTCAGATATGCTGCTGCCAGCATTTATAAAACCCAGGAAATTGAACCATCTCAACAGGAAAATCATTGTGAGAAAGTGTTATTGTCAAAACTAGACATCCATTCTGGAAACAAATTAAATCTGTCCCCATACCATTCCGTACATGAGAAGTAATTTGATGCAGATCATAGACCTACATGAAAAATGGTAAGGGTAATAAATAAAGCAATTGGAAGAAGAGCTAGGGTACCTTTTGACTCAAAGAAAGGTTTCCTAGATAAGATGCAAAATCATTATAGCTTAGACTCCCCAATACTCTACAATACCCCACTAGCAAAGCCATTTTAAGAAAATGAAGGAGCCATAGAGGACAGACAATTATTTGTGATATTACAGGTAACATGTATAACATGAGATATAATAGAGGATTTTGTAATGCAAATATATCTGACTAGGCACGTCTTACAAAACTTTTTCGAAATGCTCACAAATCACCCATAAAGGTGAATAACCCAATAAAATTGGGCAAAACATTGTAATACACTCACATTAAGTATATTTAAAAGATACATTGATATGTCAGGAGGTAAATTCATGGAAAAGAGTGACGATGTACCTGTCTAGAATTTTGAAAGCGACATCATCCGTACTGACTGGCTGTGCAGTAGCTGACACACTGTGGCAGTATTAATCGACACAGACTTCTGAGCAGCAGGAGCTTCCTTTACAGTAACACTCAGGTCAGACCCAGAAACGGTTTCATTTCTAGAACCCTGGGAGCCTTCTTCATATCATTACCTGAACTGATTGATTACGACACATTAATATATTTTATTACCATCAACCAATAGAAAGACTTCTTGTACAAGAAGTGATGTGGCCATATTTTTAGCAAAATGGTGTCAGTGTAAGAAGGCCCATTGTGAACATCTACATGGGTAGAAAGATGGTTGACTCTGGCCCGGGGAAACCGGATAAAACAAGCCTGGACCTTCAGGAGGAAGCTTCAGGGGTGATGGCGGCAGTCTGTCCTGCTCTGAGCTCTACCTACGTGGTGTTCTCTCTGTGACTGGGAGTGTAGAACTCAGGGCTCTGCACAGGGCCTGTGCTCTGTTATACATAAATTTACCTGGATAGAATGTGCAAATACACACCCCTAACTTAGGCAGCTCATTTCAGCATCACAGACACTCAACAACAGAGGACCAGAGCTGTATTTCCCCTAAAGTATCAGGGATTGAGAGTCTGTGACTTAATTTAACTGTATGTCCATAAAGGTCCATTTCTAAATATACTTGGAGTGAGGGCTTCAATGTATAAATTGGGGGATGTATCAAATATCCCATATCAATTAATAAGGAATATTTTCTTTTAAAAAAAAACAACTTGTATTTGTCACAGGCAAGTTGTTTTTGCTACTTTGGTACATTTTTTTTTTCCTAAAGTCGTTTACATACAACATGAAAATGCATGAATGAATCAAGGAATTTTACACTTGGACATGTCCTTAGTCTGAACCAGGACAAGCAATGTGTGCTTTGAAGTAACTGTCCCAGTGTAAAGTAGGCAACAATTAGCGTCTCGGAAAGTAACAGCGGCCCAATTAGGAAGGAGCTGCAAGGATTTACAAAGAGCATCTCATGAAACAGAGTTCTAAGGCAGGACAAGCCAACCACCGACTGCATTAAATGACCATTTTTCTTTTGAGGAATACAGAAAAATGGCATGTCTATAATGAAAAATAATGACTTAATCAGATGGTGTATTGAAAATGTTCAGAAAAATAATTCTGTGAGAGGAATGTTTGGGAAGAAAAATTAATCTGAAGACACGAACAGGCTGTTCCCTGCTCCTAAAATAGATCTCAATTTGAGGAGGAAAATGGCCTGCTTTTCCTGTACTGCATCTAAGATATTCAGGTCACACACCACAAGGCTGAAAATATCAGAAAGGGTCTTGGCCCGTAACCTTTAATACTTCCCCCAGGAAATATTTTTATTTTCCTTCCTGCCAGTAGCCAGCAAAAATAAAGACTGCCTTGTATGGCTCAGATGTAACCAATGATATGGATTGAATGCAGGCAATATGGTGAAAGAGCATTGCTCCCAGGCAATTGGGTGTGTTTGAAAATGAGTTGAACGTACAAAACCAGCATCAAAGCTAAGAAGTTTGCTCCTTCGCAGCTTCAAAAGCAGCAGTGATGTTTAAGCCTCCTCTGCTACTTGATGGCCCAGCATCAGTGAGGGGTATTCCCTTTTGCCTCCCGGCTTTACCTGACTCTTAGCATCCGTTTCTGTTCATAAGGAGTTGCTTCTAGCATTTGCCTTCTATAACAACTTCAATTTGGAGATCAAACATCTCTCTGATATTGCTTTTCTGAAAATAAAGGTGAGACCTAGGAACGAGAAGATAAATTTTACCATAGAGTTGCTTAAAGTGCATTTCCAGAGAGTTAAGAGAGAATAATTCATGGGGACTGAAATCCATGTTTCTCCATGACACTTGAATAGGCTTATTTAATTTCTTTGCAGAGATGATTTACTTACACTGTAAACAAACAGGATGAAGAAGCCTATTGTCATAGTGTTTGAGCCTTTGTAGGCCCCAGTATATTGGAATGTGTGGAAGCAACTCTGAGGAAATTCACAGCTCATAGAGTGCATAGTTCACAGTGCACAGAGAAGCTTCCAGAGCTCTTGTAAGCTCTCCAGCCCTGCCCACTTAGTGGACATCTCCCAGGATGCTGCCTGCATCCCTGTTTGCATTTCCCAGATCTTGGAATTCCCTTTGAGACATAAAGAAGAGTCTGGGAGTGTCAGGAGTTAATGAATGTCAGGAGTCATCTTTTTAGGGTGACTTCTGCCCTGATCCCAGCTGCTGCGGATTCATAAGTTCCAGGGTAGGAGCGTAAAGATTAGAGGTGTTAAGTAGGAGGAACAGAGATAAAAAGAGACACTGGGACCTGGGCCATATTGGTGCATGCCTTAAATCCCAGCACTTGGGAGGCAGAGGCAGGCAGATCTCTGTGAGTTCGAGGCCAGCCTGCCAAGAGCTAGAGCTAGTTCCAGGACATGTACCAAAAGCTACAGAGAAACCCTGTCTCAAAAAAACAAAACAAAACACAAAACAAAAAAAATGAAAGAAAAGACAAGAAACACAGAAACATAGGATAGTATCCGGGGGGGTAACTCAACGAATATTGAAATCCTAATTCACCCGTTTAATTTCCATACAATTTTATACCCAATACGAAAAAGAGGAAGAAGGCAAAAAACTGCCTTAACGTGATACAAAGAACAACCAGAACTCTTATTTGCTCTAATACTTGAGACATCAAGTCATTATTTTTTGGGGAAAAAAAAAAGCAAAATGTTTTTTAGGCAGTGAACCTACCCTAGACCAAGTATCCTGAAGGCAGGTGCTTCCTAGGTCAAACCTCCTATTTCAAAAGAAGGAGCAGAAATAGGCTTGAATTCTCTGGCCTTCATTCAGGGTGGAGTGGATCTATCTCTATGGGCCATCTTAGTGTCCAAAACACCAAGTCACCACACCCTAAGTCAGGGTGTGTAGCCATACTTGTGGTCAACAACTTTGTGCAAGCTCAAACTCTCCGACCTTCAGACAAGGTGGAACAGGCTCACATTTTGGACCTCCACAAATGAGCCTTCAAGCAGCCTTCTACCAATGACAGTCTTGGCGTTGACAATCCCCTCCAAGCAGCAAAGCAAGAAAACACTGACTTGACTTCCATGCCATTGACCAAAGTAAGGCCAGGCTAATGTGGGCACTACCCTTGTCCTTCCTCCAGGCTCACTTCCTTCCCTAACAGGCTTGACAGTCTTTAACCTCTCTCTCTCTCTCTCTCTCTCTCTCTCTCTCTCTCTCTCTCTTTGACACCTGGGGGACTAAGATGTTCTGAAATCTACTCTGCAGCTCGTCAGAAATTTCCTTGTCAGAAACGATCAATCAGTTCTTCTTTGCTTTAGCTATGACGCTGACACTGAGGAGGGCTGAGCCCAAATCCTTAAGCCATAAGACAAGATTGTAACAGGTCTTGGAGAGGGTAGATTTGACACAAACCTTTCATGCTGCACACAAATAGCTCTTTCAGCACTCCACCTCAGCATTAGCACCTGGAGGAGCTTTGGGCTTCATCTCAGCTGGAGAACAGTTCGCCCAATCCTGCCTGTGTAGTTGCGGCCTTGAGCTGGCGTTCTGCAGGAAGGAAGGAAACAGAGTCTTGCTTTGACTCTGGGGCTGTATCTTTTCACCAAACCTGTTTTTTTTTTTTCTTTTTAGCTCGGAATCTTGAAATTTTCTGTGTCCATTTTTTATATAAATATGAAAACTATGTACAAATGATCAGAAAGGTATAAGAGAAAGCTGTTTGCCGAAGGAAGCTGGTAACGCTGGCTAAGTGCGCCATGGGCGGTCTTCCTTAGAGTGCCTTTCCCCCTTCATTCTAGTCTCATAAAGTTATTGGAAGAAGTCATAGAGTGAGGTATGAGGAATAATCCAAGGTAACAATTATATATAAAAAGCTTCTACATTAGAGTCTGCCAATTACCGTTGCTGACACAGTAAGCCAGAAAGTATTCAGTCGGGCATAATCTTAGCCCCTTCCTTCCACTGCCTATGCCTGAAGAGCAGAAAGGAAAACGCTGATTTCCGCTTTACTTTGGGTCTGAGAATGGAAGCAAAATCTAATTATCTTAGTGCACCATCCAATTACAGAGTAATGTGGCATTTAACAGCAGTGAGAGGGGGAGCCTCAGAGACAGGGAGGGGTGAGGCAGGGGAGAGAGGGAGAGATAGAGAGAGGGAGAAAAGAAGGGAGAGAGGTGAAGG
>NC_022013.1:47032663-47065566 GCF_000317375.1 Microtus ochrogaster | reverse complement strand
GGGAGGGAGGGAGGGAGGGAGAAAGAGAGCTTGCAATTTACAAGCAAATATTCTTAATGTTGATGGAAAGAGTAACGAAGATAAGACTGTCCTGATCCCAGTTCCTACCTATGGAAACTTTAAATGACAGTTCAATAAGACACTTACTTGATGTACGTGCTTGGCACTCTTGGCATCTTTCAGGCAGCTGGCAAGGTGTTGGGTCCCCTCCTCCCAGGCAACTCCCATGCGTCCGATGTCACTGTCTGAGACAGCGTTGGAAGAGCTCAGCACTTGTCTAGCCAGCATGCATACCCATCAGAGATTGGACAGTAGTGAAAGCCCGTGGCCCAGAACACGCTCAGAAACGTTCATTCCTAAGAATAAACTGACTCCCTCCTGAAAACACTCTATTTCTTTTTAGGAGCAAAATTAAAACACCTTTCAATCAAATTGCTTGTCTTTATGTGTTCCAGTTGGCATTTCAAAACCAGGCATTCATAATGGTCCAGCCCTTCCCCTTGTTTTCACCCCTTGGATTAATTAACAGCTGGTGTATAGAAACAAGCTCAGTTCGTGGGCAGTGGTCCACATCCTGCAGAAAAGGTGCTGCTAGACAGATAAGCCCTCTGGGGCTTCCCACTGCATCTACAACAAAAGCCCGACTCCACCAAAGTCAAGAGCAAAACTCGGGTCCTTAATAGGGATAACTTACCTAATAGGCTTGGCTTTCATCAGTCTCTCTTATTTGCATCTGGCCCAGCTTCTTGTGGAGTGCACCTTGGGCCCCTTTCACTAAAATCCTGCCACAGTCCTAATTCTAAGGACCCATCAGGGTACTGGTCATCTCTTGACAGGTTATACAACCACGATGGATGGCCACAAAGTCACTCTGCAATTACACATAAAGAACTTTGTCTTTGTTCACCCATTTTTCTTCTGTATGTGTACATTTGTTGTTTAATAACAAAGTAGTTCACAGAAAGTTTTCAAAATGCAAAATTCATACTGAATAGAGTGTAATGATATTTCATTCATATTTTTTTTAAAAAAAATAAAGTTTGCCTGAAGATCAAAGAGCAAAACAGCCACACTGATCAGCCATACAGATCAGGCAGTGTGGCACACACCTTTATTCCCAGTAGCCACACTAGTTTGCCATAGAAACTGGGCGGTAGTGGTGAATGCCTTTAATCCCAGCACTAGAGAGAAATACAAGGCAGGAAGAGTCAGTTCACACACACAGTCTCATTCTGAGATTCCTGGAGGCAGGACCGCCATTTCAGACTGAGGTAGAGATAAAAGTCAGTGGCTGGCTGTTTTGCTTTTTTGACATTCAAGTTGAAACCCAGTATCTGTCTCTGGGTTTCTATAAATCCTGCTACGATAGGGAGCTACAATCTGTTGTTGATTTGCAATTTAACTGCATTGTTACTAGAAAGATCTAAATGCCTTGAGATTTGATTAAGTACACAATAGAGTCAAATTTTTATAAATTTAAAAATTATGATTAGGTAGAAGGGTATTCATCCAAGTTGATAACTGAGTTTTACTCATTTGTGCTAGTCCAAACAATTTTGTTGAGTAACCACACTCTGTTTAATTCTTATTCATTCTGCCCTTCCTTCCTTCCTTCCTTCCTTTCTTCCTTCCTTCCTTCCTCCCTCCCTCCCTCCCTCCCTCCCTCCCTTCCTCTTTCCCTCCCTCCCTCTCTCTCTCCCTCTCTCTCTTTCTTTCCTTCTTTCTTTTGTATTCTTCTATTTGTTTTGCATCCTGGGAGTAGGATGCAAATCCCTCCACCCCCTTGCTCCCCTCTGACCCCCAATCCCACCCTCTTCCATCTCCATCCAGGAACGTATTCTGCCCTTTCCTTAACATTATTCATGTTCGAGGTCTAACACTGTGACTTTCATGTTTCTGAGGAAAGACATCTTCAAAGAAACAAAGTTAGGAAAATGAGTGGCACCAGAGTCAACGCTTGCCAGCAACACTAAACAGTGGCTTCATGTAAATGGCTCCAGCTGAAGTCGAGTGACTGATGTGGTAGGAATATTGGTACCTGAGGGTTGTAGAACTTTACAGAAGATAGAGCAAGAAGGTTATGAGAACCAGAGGGGTAGGGCACCTGATGCTGGACATGCCTTCTAGACTGACAGGGATGTTGTATCCATGAAATCAACGCTCGAGTTGTCTAGTACCTTCATAATGATCATACCAGTCAATATACCAATTTCACAAGGCCCTGCTGTTAGATGAAGAATTACAGGCAGTCAATGGCTACTGGAGATGGAGGATCCATTTATATGAGAGACAAGCCCCCTGGTGGATTATTTATCCCAAAGTGGTCAGCCTAAAACACGAGTAACACAAAACACTCAGTGGGTTGTTTGTGTATGTGTATGTGAAACAAAAAGAATCATAGATGAGATCATGACTTAGAGAGGAAGTGTGAGGCATAGCTTAATGGGAGATAAAAAAAAGAACGAAAATTTACATCTTTGGGGTATCATTTGAACTCATTTCTCCTGTGACCAAAGGACTTCTTTAAGATTTCCAGTGCAAGTGGATAAATGATAAACTTTTTCTAAATTTTTCAAATTATCTTTATTTGCTTCCACTCTTGAAAGAATAATTTTGTTAAATAAATGGTTTTAAGTATGTGTGTAACCCATTTTTTATTATGTTTCTTCATTCATCTTGAGTAAGTGAATTTTATGTCCTTAAACGTCTCCCCTTTCCTCCTGATCAATGTCTCATCTTTTCAGTTTTTCAGAGTATGATCATTGGTTAGATAATCCCATTATAATCTGGGTTTCATGTTCTCCTTGGGAATTTAAACCTTTTTAACATTCCATGCTTTGTTGAAATAACCTCTTCATACCTACTTTCCAGATAATCAATGCTCTCTTCAGCTGTGCTTAACCTTGGCCCAGTTTTAGAGTTCTTAAGTTGCTCTCTGTCGTAATTCTGTCATTTTGGTTGTTTATTTCTAAGCTTCACAATGGGGTCTGTAAAGCCTTTGTTAGTTTTCAACTGTAATTCACAAAACAGAAAGAGAAATCCTTTTATATAATTGACCCGATAATCATAATTGACAGACCCTGTGGCTTCATGTCTGTCTTTCTACTTAATCTAGTTTATATTATCTTCTCTTAGAGGATGTCTATAACTTGTTCAGAGTTTCTGCTCATCTTAAAAAACAGTAACTCATAAATAATTTTATATTTAATAATTTCTATCTTGTATTTGTATTATATCGTGAATGGAGATTACATTTTTCTAAGAACTGGAGGCTATAGTAAACAGAACCAAAGCTTGGTTTTTTTTTTTTTAATGTCTAGATAGTCTGCTTAAATAAAGCTCATATACATTTTTCCAAGTAGGGCTCATTTAGTTCTCAGTCCAGGTGCTGTGGTTTGAGTTGAAATGTGCACAGAGGTTCTCATGTTTGTATGCTCATTCCTCTACTAGTGATGCTATTTTGGGAGGCCATGGAACTTTTGACATTATGACACTGGATTGTCACTTACAAAGTGCTCTTAGGGAGGACTACTTCCAAGTGTGTCACTTTTATTTATGCTGCATTTGTTTAACTCTGTGAAGCTGTGTTACTGTGCCTGTCTAAAACACCTGATGATAGTCTTAATAAAGAGATGGACGGCCAATAGCTAGACAGGAGCAAGGATTGGTGGGGCAGGCAGGCAGAAAGAATAAATAGGGGGAAAATCTGGGAGGAGAGAGAATGAGGAACAAGTAGCTAGAGAGCAAGGGGAGGAAGGGACATCAGAGGGCGGCCACCCATCCAGTCTGCCAGTCGTGGAGTAAGAGTGAAAGTAAGACATGCAGAAGTTAGAAAGATAAAACCCAGAGGCAAAACGTGGACAGGATAATTTAAGTTTAAAAAAGAAAAAGAAACAAACAAACAAAAACCAGGCAAGAAACAAGTCAACCTTAGGCTAGGCAATCATAACTAAGAATAAGCCTCTGTGTGAGATTATTTGGGAGCCGGGTGGTCCCCCCCCTCCAGCAAAAGCCAAAAGAGTAAAACCTCACATCACATTTTGATAATCCTAAACTTTCTTTGGGTCCCCATAAGATTATCAGCATCCCCAATCTGCAGGAAGTAGCCTAGAAAACTATGCCCACATTCCCAAAATTGGATTATGGATGTTTGTCTTTGTTTAGAGTGTTGTTTACAAGTTATTATGGATAATTATTAGGAAAACTGCTAAACAAAGGAAATTAGATTCAGTTTTTGTTTTGAAAAGCAAGAAAGGGTAAATGCTGTGGGATAAAGCTCATGTACACTATAAAGATTTGTCACTCGTATTGGTTTAATAAAACGCTGATTGGCCATTAGCCAGGCGGAAAGTATAGGCAGAGCAACCAGACTTGGAGAATTCTAGGAAGAGGAAAGGCAGAGAGAGTCAGTTACCAGCCAAACACAGAGGAAGCAAGATGAGAATACCTTAATGAGAAAAGGAACCAACCTACATGGCTAAACATAAACAAGAATTATGGATAACTAAAATTAAAATGGCCTTGACTCTGGAGAGATAGCTCAATGCTTGCAGAAGATGAGAGTTTGGTTTCCAGCACTCACAAGAGGTAGCTCACACTTCTCTGTCACCCCATCTCCAGGGGATCTGGTGTGGTCTTCTTGCCTCTTGCACAACTGCATACATGTGCACACCCCCCACACACATACACATAACCAACTGGTGAAAATGAACCTCTAATAATAAAGTAAAATGGCCTTATCTCTGAGATCCACCTCCTATACGATCAATAAGGATTCCTAGGAGAAGCATCTGTGTTTCTCCTCTTTGAAGATTAGCCATATCCCATTTTAGGCCTAGAAAATTTTCAACAACTTCCTCAGTCATGATGCTTTTTAAAGTCAATGCCTTTTTTGCTTATGTAGTATAGCTACCTCAGCCAAGAGTTAAGCATATTATATACTCAATGAGTACTCTTTTATATATTCCAGACTGTGAATGAGATAACTATATTAAGTTTCTATAAGTGGAATTTTAAAAAAAAAGACACATTATGCATAATAATAAGAAAGAAAAAAACTTAATAGAGGCAACAACAAACATAGGAGACGTGTTTTATTAGTTAGACAAAGCCTGTAGATTTTACTAGAAATTCTCATAATTAAGAAATTATTTTTAAAATTTAAGGATAACAAAGAGGATATTAAATGGTTTTTAAAATTTAATATAATCAGTGGTATAAAAGAGAACAAACACTAGAGAAGAAAAAAGTCTCTATTTAAAAAGAAATAGGAAGGAAGGGCTGGAGATGGGTTGCTGGTTATAAGTTTTGCTGCTCCTCTAGAGGACCCAGTTCAGTTCCCAGCACAAACACTAGGTGGTTCACAACCATATGTAACTTCAGCTCCAGAGTCATGATGCCCTCTTCTGGCTTCCATGGGCACCTACATGTGTGTGGCATGAACTCCCTAAAACACACATATACACACATAAAGACAATTTATAAAAATGTGCCTGTGGCCTCCTATCCCATCAGAGGCAAGGACAGCTTCTTGAAAACCAGGTAAGCCAAAATCCCCACCCCTATGCCCATCCTCCTCACTGAGCAAAGACAAATCGAGAAATCAAAACCTAGAGCTATAATAGTTCCAAATCCAGATGCATAAATGTCAGTATAAGAGCACAAACAACAACATCCAGGGCAATATGTCACCATCAGAACCCAGCCTTTCCACTACAGCAAAAGATGAATATTCTAACACAGTTGAAGCACACACACACACACACACACACACACACACACACACACACACAATCTTAAAACCAACTTTATGATGATGAAAGGGATCCTTAAAGAGGAAATGAATAAATCCCTTAAAAATATCAGGAAAAGAAAATAAAAAAATTAGAAGAAATCAATAAATATCTTAAAGAATGCCAAGAAAATAAAGAAAAAAAACAAATAAACGGTTGAGGAAAATGAATAAAGTTGTTTAAGACCTGAAAATGGAAATAAAAGCAATAAATGAAACACAAATGAGGGGAATTCTGGAAATGGAAAATCTGGGTAGACAAACAGGAGCTATAGATATAAGTATCACCAACAGAATACAAGAGATGGAAGAGAGATTCTCAGGCACTGAAGACACAAAAGAAGAAATATATACATCAATCACAGAAAATGTTAAATCTAAAAAATTTCTGGCACAAAAAAATTCCAGAAATCTGGGACACTATGAAAAGACCAAATGTAAGAAGAATAGGAATAGAAGAAGGAGAAGAATCCCAGCTCAAAGACCCAGAAAATATTTTTAGCAAAATCACAGAAGAAAAATACATGCTTATAAAGGTACAAGAAGCTTAGAGAGCCCCAAATCAATTGGACCAGAAAAGAAAGTCCCTTCTCACATAGTAATAAAAACACTAACACAGAGAAGAAACAATCAATATTAAAAGCTGCAAGAGAAAAAGGCCAAGTAACATATAAAAGCAGACCTATCAGAATTACACCTGACTTCTCAATGGAGACTCAGAAAGGCCTGGAGACATGTACTGAAATCTAAGGAATCATAGATGTCAGCCCAGACTACTATACGCAGAAAACTTTCAATCACTATAGATGGAGGAAACAAGATATCACATGAAAAAATCAAATTTAAACAATATCTATCCACAAATCCATCCCTACAAAAGGTACTAAAGGAAAACTTTAATCCAAGGAGGTTACTACATCCACAAAAATACAAGCAATAAATGATCTCACATCAGCATCACCCCCACAAAAGAAAATATACTCATAAACATGCACACTACCACCATCAACAACTACAAAAAATAATAGGGATTAACAATCAATTGTCATTGTCTCTCAATATCAATGGACTCAATTCCCCAACAAAATGACACAGACTAATAATAGATTGTATACAAAGACAAACAATTCTTCTACATAAAAGAAACACACCTCAACATAAAGATAGACATTACCTCAGAGTAGAAGATTGGAAAAAGATTTTCCAAGCAAATGGATCCAAGAAGCAAGTTGTTGTAGCTATTCTAATATCTAGAAAAATAGGCTTCAAACCAAAATTAATTATAAGACATGGTAAAGGACACCTCATACTCATCGAAGGAAAAATCCATCAACATGACATCTCAATTCTCAATATCAATGCCCCAACACAAGGGCACCCATAGTTTTAAAAGAAAAATTACTAAATCTTAAGTCACCCATCAAACCCCACAAATTGATAGAGATTTCAATACTTCAATCTTACCAATGGACAGACCATCTAGACAAATACTAAAAAAAGAAATACTGGAACAAACAGATGATATGACTCAAATGGACATAACAGATATCTATAGAACATATCACCCAAATACAAAAGAATATTCCTTCTCTGCACTGCATAGAACCTTCTCCAAAATTGATCACATACTTGATCACAAAGCAAACTTCAACAGATACAAGAAACTTACAGTAACCCCCTGCATCCTATCAGACTATCATGAATTTCAATAACAAAATAAAGCTAGATTTCAATAACAACAGAAATAGCAGAAAGCCTACAAACTCATGGAAACTGAATAACCCTCTACTGTATTACCACTAGGTCAAGGAAGAAATAAAGAAGTTAAAGACTTCCTAGAATTCAAAGAAAATGAATGCACAGCATACCCAACATCATGGGACACAATGCAAGCAGTATTAAGAGGAAAGGTCATAGCACTATGTGCCAACATAAAGGATTTGAAGTAATCTCATACTAGTGACTTAACAGCACACTTGAAAGCTCTAGAACAAAACAAGACAACAACAAACAGGTCCAAGAGCAGTAGATGGCAGGGAATGATCAGCAAAATAGAAGCAAAAAGAACTACACAAGGAATCAGTGAAACAAAGAGGGGTCATGGACACCACCAGAAAACCCACAAATCATAGGAGTTCACAGAGACTGAGCTAACAACCAGGAAGTCTTTATAGGACTCTCTTAGGCCCTCTGTATATATGTGACAGTTGTGTAGCTTGGTCTACTTTTGGGACACCTAACGGTGGGATGAGGAGCTGTCTCTGACTCTTTTGCTGACTTTTGAGATTCTATACCTCAGAGTGGGTTGTCTTGCCTAGCCTTAATACAAGGAAAGGTGCTTAGTCTTGGTAAAACTTGGTATGCATGTTTTGTCGATATCCATGGGAGGCCTGCCCTTTCTGAACAGAAAGGGAGGAGGAGTGTGTGAGGGGCATAAAGGAGCTGGGGGGAGGGAATGGAAGGAGAGGAGGGAGGGGACACTGCCATCAGGATATAAAATAAATAAGTAAACATCTACAAATTAAATGTGATATTATGTAAAAATGTGTTTGTGCCTTTTTGGACTGACAACAAGGAATTGTGGAACATAGTATTGAAGTCTTTTAGGAAAGAATTGACATTTGGACAGGAAAAGAGTTGTTTCATGACTGTCAGGAGATCTCTGCAAGGTCCATTCAAAATGGACTTTGCTTCTCCAGGCTAGAGAATTTCCCTTCTGGCTATGACTGTTTCCTACCTTCATACCTTCAGATGAGAGATCATTTCACAGATGAATAATCACTCCATTATTCAGGGTCACCTGAGCAGTGGGCCACAGTAGCAGCTCCTCACCTGGTGACCCTGCTGTGAGGACAGTGAGACACAACCATGCAGACTTCTTCTTCACAGCAAGTTCTCGAGGTCTCATCCTGAGCAAGCTGACAGCTGTATGGACACCAGTGAGATTTTTCAGTCATTTTCTCAGAAATTAAAAGTTGGAATCCCAATTTCAGGGAATTGGAGGGGGGTGGTCTTTGGAATGATTTCAGAGACCAGTTCACTAAAGGCCCTTTCACTTAGGGCATGTCTTTTTCCACCAATGGCAGTAAAACAGAAGTCGGGTTTTATTGAAGGTAAGAGCATGCTCATCCCCTCTTACAGCCTACCTACACCCTGGAGGAATCATTATTTCAAAAGTGGCAAAGGTGTTTTCATGAGCTAACATTGTTCGTCAGTACTTTGTAGCAGTAGTGTGGCTATGAGACACAATGACTCCTTCACGATAAATGTCACCTGTGATGTCTAGCTGCCGTTTCTAGGCAGAAATTAGAGGTAGGGTTTGTACCTCTGTGGTCTGATGCAAGGGACTACACTAGATGCTCTTTTGACACAAACCTCCACTGAAAGTCAGAGATTTCAGCAATAGCTAGGTTGTCCATATACATCAGTTTCATGCAAAATTTGATGAACATCTCCTTCACATCATGTTTCTCAGTCTTCAACTTCGATTAGACTTCTCAGACGGCAGAAGTAGAAGGAATTCTAGACAACTACTTCCTCCCTGACAGGTGACAATCTAGACGCCTACAGGGAAGAGCTTGTCCTAGGTGTCAGAGTGATTCATCCTCCACTGGCCGATAGAATCCAAGTCCTTCTTACTGTTCTCTCACTAACTTTTTTTTTATTTCACTTGCTTACAGACCAGTCTTTTGGAAGGTAGAACATCAAATAAGAATGATCACAACAGGCAGAAACAGAGCATATTCACTTATCCATTTATCAAATAGATATGCTGTGTTCCAGGTAGGGAAGAAAATCTGTATGGAGCTTGTGTTTGGTGCGGGAGGGGTAGAAACAGAGACACTCCACAACATGTCCTGAGAAGAACATACGAAAAGAACAGGGAAGCAAATATTTCTGTAGATAAAAGGTCTTTCTGGTTAAAGGTTTCTACTTTGCTCTGGAAGTTGACTGACAAAAATCATGCAGTCAGCCTTGTGGGGTTCTGCATAAAGCCACTCGAAGAAGGATACATTGCCTGGTGCTGGAACATAGGCAGGGCAGGGCAGTTGGGAAGGGAAAGCTAGAGAGGCCAGGCTATGCGCACTGGAGGGGGCTGAGTGAGTGGAGCGGATAATGAGGTCAAAATATGAAGTTTCCTCTCTTGACCATGATTGGACAATTGAATATGATTCTGAAAGTAAGTAGATCTGCCTGAAGCTTTTATAGTGGTAATATTAATTTCTCAATTCATCTTCTTAAGATATGAGAATAGACCGGTAATGGCATTGCAATTTGTTCTACGTTTTGTGACATGCAACAGAGTCAAAATAACCAAGAAAATAAGACAAGGCAAAAATAACTGGAATTAGTCTGTCATTATGTTGTCAAATACGTTGTGAAGAGCAAACAGACATGCATACAAACCAACAGCCAGAATCTGGAGTTCTACATCTCTGGCTGGTGGCAAAGAGATGCCATTGGTATCCAAGAACACTCAATAGGATATAAAAATCCTGAAAGTCTAAAGATGGTCATCAGACCTATGGTACAAATTACATGGTCAACATTCTGCCAGCATCATAGTGACGAATCTCCCCAACCCTTGTTAGGTTGGTCAAGGTTTCTCTGTTTAGTCTTGACTGTCCTGGAACTCACTGTAGACCCGGCTGGCCTAAAACTCAGAGATCTGCCTACCTCTGCCTCCAGGGTGGTGGGATTAAAGACACATATCACCACTGTCCAGCTCATAGTGATCAATCCTAATGAGAACATCCACTATCATAGTCTCCGTTCGTCTCATTTTTATGCCCATCTTTTTACAACTTGGATCATTTATTCTTTTTCTCATGATTTGCTCTTGAGAAATGGAGTGCTTCATAAGCCACTCAAATAATTCCCTGGGGCCCAAAGAACACTCTTGCTAAGATCTGTTTGTCACTGATGACCTGATGCCAAGGTAAAAAGATCCGTCATTTTGGTAGGACATAGGCGTTTCTCTGGGTTGAAAATGCAAGTCTTAGCCCCGGGGTAACTTACTAAAATCTCTCTGATTGAGTTTTAAGCTTGCCTCATAGGAGGGAATTTCATGTCCGATACTGTAATGTTGGTCAAAAACCCGTAGCTTGTCATAGGCCCTCAGAGTAAACTTTCTATTGTCATTTGGCTAAATGGTTATGTTGTCAAACTACCTTCTAAGAACTTTTGCTTATACCCTTAGGTTAATATTCTCTCCAGCTTGGTTAAAGAGACTTCTTTTTAAAGTTCAAGTAGAAACTCATAACTATAGTGCTGATAAAAAAAAAAGTATCTGTGGAGTCCTCAGCCCTAAGAGGGATGAACATCACTGACAAGAGCACAGCAAGACAGAAAGCTCTGAAGGACAGAGAGGACAGCTGTGGAATGCCGAGTTCCAGATGTGGCATGGCTGTTTGCACTCCCAACAGCAGCTGTGGCCACCTGCCCAGCTCCTGAACAAATGCAAGCCAACCAAAATTCTACCAGAAGTGGTGGAGGAGCTCATGAGACTCCACATCTGGGTGAAGAATGAACGCTCGGTTGTTGGGGGATGGAGAGTTGTTTCTCTTTGGGAGGTGTAACCAGCAGAAGGGTACTCGTGCTCCAGTAGACGACCCCATACCTGTGCATATATGGGCAGAGCTAACCAGGGGGATACTTTAAGAAGGCAGATTAAGAGACAAGGTTATGAAGTTGGACAGAGTATCATGAAGGGAGCCAAGGGGAGTTGGAAGGGGGACATAAGGAGTGGTTACAATAAAAATCCATTGTATATAAGTAGGGCATTATCAAAGAATACATAAATGTTATTAATAGAAAAGAAAGTAAACAGCAGCTATACGATATAGTATATGCATAAAAATAGCTACTTTATGTATTGTTGTGACATTTTTTAATTAAATGGTATACAATTAAAGATGGTGAGTAGTCTTGCTACGAAAGCGTGGGTAATTTGGAGTTCATTTGTTTGGGGGTTTGGGAGATTTTTCTTTATAAGAGGAAACAATACAAGGTTCTCCTTTGTCTGGTGAGTTTTAGCATAGATTTGTATGGATGAGGAGCAGAGCTACAGTTTTATTGAACTTCTACTGATCAAGATGAGCTGGTCGGATCTGGCTACTCTCCTGGGAAAGCCTTTGTAGAGTGATTTTCAAATTTATCCAAAGTGGTTTTTAAATTTATTCTATGAAAAATTTTAGGTCAATTAGATCTTCTCGACTAAGTTCGTAAATAAACTTGTTTATCCAATTAAAAACATAAATATATTGCTATGAAACTGTGTATCTTAGTAATGTCATGCAATTTCTTATAACAAAATCCTGAGGTAGGTACTATTTTTGCCATTTTCTAGGTAAGAACTTTAAAACGTAAGACATTTAATAGATTTTCCTTAGTAAAGTACATAGCAAAGAAGAGATTTTCAACTCAAGGTTATCTGGTCCCGAGAGTAAGGAGCTTCCTAAGAATTAGTTGAGAGTCCTTAATGCCGGGTAGAATTCTGCTTGGCCTCCAATAGACACAGCAGGACCTGGACTGTGAGTCACTGTCCTCTCTGATTACGTTCCGGTCCCATGCAGGAACACTGCCACAGCGCACATTCCCATCACCTGAGCTGTGACAATCTAAACACAGAGGGCATGGAATCCCAGCAGCAACCTTGGCCATGGCGGTGCAGAGCCCTCTTCTAGCAGGGCTGCATCGCCTCTGAGGAGCCTTCCTCACTCCTATTACAAGGAAGAATGCTAATTACCTCCCTTCTTGTGCCAATTTAATGTTCCTCAGAGCCGGGGCCCTTTATTTCAGAAACTAGACGAGAATACTCATGCCCAGGGAATACAAATACTACGCAATGAGAAATTCATTTTCTGTTTGATTTTGTAGGTGAAATTACCTCTGTCACCCTTCTCTCTGCTGCCATGAAGGTGTTAATGAACCATGACTTCTGGGGTTTGGTTTCAAGGTTAGCTTCCATTACACCCAGTGGTCTAAAAATGCCTTTTAAAATCTCAGTGCCAGTACACTATGGGGGGGGGGGTGAGTGTGGGAAAGACAGTCTCGGTAACTCTCGGAGAGGCCTGACAGTCAGATAATTGTTTAATCTCTAGATTGAAAGGCCAAGATGCCCACAGAGGTCTTAAGTTAGAGAGGAGAGCCATTCTCGGATGAAAATTGCACGGGTCCATGTTTCGCTGCTGGAGCCCAAGTTTCGGGCTGTCTTTAAAATGGATGTTTCAATTCATCAACACCTCAGAAGCTGCTACAGAGCCAGCCGTCCTTCACAAAGGCAGGCTCCCTTGATGATAGCACTTTGTTCTGAGAAGTGGTTTCCAAAGCAACAGGTTTAATAGTGAGATGAAGAACCTCGGACCAGGTCCCTGGGGAACCCGTGCACGCACAGGAATAGAGAGCACTGGGAAAGATGCAAGCAGCAGCCTGCTCAAATGTTTTTAGCCTCAGGAATGCTCACCCAAGTGTCTTCCGGCACCCTCCTGTAACCTGGTCAATTCATTATGACTTAACGTGACACAGACCTAATCAAGGCCAGCTGGGTTTGTAGCCGTTCTGTACCCATGGGACAGGTGCAGATAACTTTGAGTTATGTTTCTGTGCTGCCAGTCCACACGTGAGGTGAGCAGCTCATGCTCACCTCCTTCGGTGTCACCGTCCACATAGCATGGTGAAGTCAGCGTCCCAGCTGGAATTGGTTGACAGATGAGCAAATGCATTAGAGTAACTCTACAGCCCCAGGTAGAGTATGTGCCTCTATCTAGACTGTGATAGAGAAACACAAAACAGCTTTTTAAACAAATAAGCAAGTGGTCACTAGGGAGCTAGTTTGCTTTTAAAATGATGGCAACCGTGTCAAATTCCCGAGACAAGCCATGGAAAAACCAATTGCTAATTTTAATATTTTCTAAGCATTGTTGGCTTATGCTAATCTCTCCTTTTCACTGTCTTACACTTTTGGTTTTATTATATAGGTAGAAAATATTTTTTTCCCACTGCTGGTGGTACTGTTTGGGAAGGTTGTGGGAACTTTGGTGTGTAAGTATCTGTGGGTATGAGCCATCATGATTGCAGCACAACCATGCTTCCTGACCCATTTCTGCTCCCTGTTCTGACAAATGAGGAGGCGAGGAAAGCCAGCAGAACGCTGGACCGTCCCTTCCTCCTTTCATAGACCAGACCCTCAAGCCAGAGCCAATACTGAGCCTTCCTGTAGGGCCCATGGGTCTACCCCTGTTCCCGGGTTTCATCTTGAGGACAGTTTCTGGCCAGCCAGCTTAACATCCAGTTTGTTCCTGTGCTCCCTCTGCCCCCCTGGAGGTTAGCTATAAGGCACTGTTGACTCCAGCCTGGGTATGCTAATTTCCCACCTGCCTGGGGGGTATTCCACTGTGCAGCAGCTAGGTATTTAAGGTTTTTCCTAAATTTGAATAAGCAGCCTTCGGCTGATCTCCTTTCAAATGACCCAGGTCTCTTGTGTGTTCTTTCAGTCTCCAGGCCTTTGCCAGACTCACGAAAGGTACAGTGGCCTATGAACTATACCGAGAGAGTAAAGCAGGCATTACACCTCCCGTAAGGGGCTCCTTGCCTGGTATTTGACTGCAGAAATGAGCAAAGTAACCAACACAGAAGGGTGTTATCAAGAACTTGGGTTGTTGATGTGATTACAAGATTATGCCATTTATAGGCCAATAGGATGGCTTTGTAGAGCGATGTGGGAGTGTTTGGGGATGCGGACCAGAGAAGTGTTACATCAAAGTCGAGCTTAATACGTTATTTTGGTGGGAGCCCAAGAGACCTGAATGACACAAAACAAAACTGGGGACACTCAGGGTTGTATCTGCTTCCTGTTTTCCCCTCACCTAGCTGAGATCTCCCTGCCACAGTGCCTCTCCCCACAGAAGACTCTATACTCTCGTCATGGCTAATTCACTGTAAACTTGAACAGTTGAGAGGCACATCTGGGCTTGTCTGTGAAGTTGTCCCCAGAGAGGGACACTAAGGCAGGGTAATGCAGCCTGAATATGGGCAGCACCATCCCCCTGGCTGAGGTTCCACACTGAATAAAATGGAGAAAGCAGGGGGAGCACCAGCATTCTCTGCCTCCTGACTGCCTTAACACCCTTCCACCATGCCCTCTCTGGAGCAATGTACACAAATACACCATCTCTTGACTTAATTTTGTTGGGCATTTTGTCAATAAAAAAATAACTAATACTAACCTTCAAACCATGAGTTCTGAAGTTGTTCCTTATCAGGTGTTTGGTTATAGCAATACTCAAAACAACTAATGTGGATACAGACAGGCAGATGATGGATGCTGGTAGGTGATGATGGTGATGATGATAATGGTGATAATGATGATGATGATGATGATGATGATGATGATGATGATGATGATGGTAGTGATGATGATGATAGTGATGATGATGATGGTGGTGATGATGGTGATGATGATGATGATGATTGTAGTGGTGGTGGTGATGATGATGGTCGTGGTGATGATGATGATGATAAGAGATTGCAGTGGTGGTGGAGGAGATAGACAGAAAAAGACATACAGATAGGCAAACAAGGCTCATTTTTGGATTCTGTTTAAATCCTCAGCTGACTTTTATCCTCAGTAAGTAGGTTGGTCTTAGAATCTGCTGAACTGAAATGGACATCCAAGAGTTAGAAGCGACATCATGAGATGAGACCAGGAGCCCTGAGGACTTTACCATTGTCTCATATTCTAAAATATTTTCCAAACTCAAATCCCACATTATTTTTGTCCAAGTTTTAAAAGATAAGAACATCCTAGATACTCAGCATCTCTCGCAGTATAACAGGAAGAGACCTGGATGGAGTTCTTAGCTTTGCCCTAGTTTTCTGAAACACATCCTGACATAGGCCTATGTTGACAGTAGTTAGCAAGTTCCTCTCTCCTGTTCCCACTTACACCAGCTCTTCACTAAATGAGAAAGACAGCCAAGTACTGGTGAATTATTGTGAGGTGTCAGGGGAGAAAGAAATAGTCATTTCTCCCATCCCTAGTGTCCACTCTCAGCTCTTGCTGCCTAGAGATCATTATTATTAATAATGTCAGGCCCGAGGCTAAATGACTTGCATACATTAGCACATTTAATACTCATCGCAGTCCAGTGAGATGCAGAGCTACTCATAACTTTTGCAAATTAGAATCAGGAAAATTTTAATTATGCAAATCTGAAATTGTTTAATACAAAGTATCAACACATTCTCACTTCATTTGCACAATTTCAAACAGAGCAATAGCAGGCTGCTCTCAATTTAAAAGATGACAAAGAATTCCCTAATTCAAAATTAAGCCTAAAATGCTAGGCTTGATGACATGCGTCAAAGTTCCAGCTACTTGGCGGGCTGAGACCAGAGGGTAATGCGATTGATAACAGGCTAGCCTACATAATGAGATTTTTTTTTCTCAATTAGAAACCCAATCAGAATTTACAAAGAATAAAAAGGTAAGTAAGCCTAGAGAATTTCCAATCAGACCTACACCTTTCTAGCATATGGCTGATACTTTTGCTGGAAAACAATAATTGTTAGGATTAAAGTTGAAGCTTACTGAACACCAGCTAAGCACTTGAAGGATTTGAAGCTATCTATTTTTAGCAGGAAAGAAAATCCTGCCGAGCAGACCCATTATTATCCCCAATCTGCAGAGAAGGAAGAGCGGATGTACCACTATAGGGGAGGAAGATGGAGCCCAGCCTCACTCCAAAGGATGAGTCCTGCCTGCGTTGCATTCTCTTTATTTAAATAAGCTTTTAGAACTGGCCTCCTGTAACATATGCCTGCCTTGTATATTCTTGTGCAGTCTGTCCTTCGAAATCAAACTCTGAAGTGGTTATGTGACTTGTCAACAGCCTCAAAGCTAATAGAAGCCACACTCACCTGACCAGAATAGGTAAGCTAGCAAATGCAGCCAGTTCCCCCTTAGACATCAGTCCTCCTGTTGGTCACCTCCACTGGCTCCCAGCAGAGCACGCATCCTCCCTGCAGGCTATCTTTGTACCACTTTCCCTGACGGAACTACTAAGATGCACCCAAGACCACGTGGGTCCTCAGGCTGTAAACCCTTCTTACTCCCTAGGTCCCAGTCTTGACAGAAAACATCTGCAAACATCTGGGCACTTTCTCAGAGGCTCACACTCTTGCTTGCTGTGTTCTCTAACTTGCACTTGTCAGGCAATGACTAGATACGTGCCTGGCTCAATCCAAGTCCCCATGGGAGCTGGGGGAACGAGTTGCGACATAGTCACACCTCCTGCTCTGTGTTTCCTACCACAGGCTGGTTCAGCGGAGCATGCTGAACCCTACAGAAAGTACCGGATAGACACGGTGTAGCCACAGAACCAACACAAACTGTATGGGAAGCTGAGAAAGAACAAAATCGAGAGTGCGTCTTTGCACGGAGCAGAGCCCCTAGCATGGAGTCATGGCATCGCTATCATTCCACGGTGCACATCCTGAGAAGCCCCCAAACCACAGTGCCGTGCTCTGAGAGATGTCCACAGACATATTTTGCATAGAAGGAACCTATGTGCTCTGCCTTTTATGTTGTCTGTAGAAACAGTATCAGTTGTCCCAGTCCTGTGTGTGTGTGTGTGTGTGTGTGTGTGTGTGTGTGTGTGTGCGCGCCCACGCGCGCTTTCATACACAAACCTGTGCAATGGCACATGCTCCACAAAGACTGAGTTGAACAGAAGTTTTCTCAGGCAGGTTGACCATGGCCTACCAACTATGCATCCTCTTTGGCACAAAGTGAAGCACCTAACTTAGAAGTGCAGAACTCCTGGCAATGGGAAAGGTTCCAGCTAGCCATCATGGTGTGGCCAGTGGCCCTGCGTGAGGGTGGAAAGCTGGCCTGAATCCAGAATGACTGAAGTAACTTCTTGAAGAAACTGAATTCCTTATGGAGATCTTAGTTCCTATTATGTTACATGTTAGCTATATTATGATTAGTATACTGATTTCTGTCATGTATGAATATAAAATAAAATATACTTGAGTATGTAGAAAATATATAAGCAAATTATATTTAATGTATTTGTCAAATATTTGTTTATATAACAGAACATACAGTTCTATGCAAGTGTATACATTTAAAATATACACTCATTAATTCAAATAAACTGTACAGCTGCTTCTTCTTTCTTGTCATAAGCATTAGCAGGAATCCAGGTTCAGCAATTTGGTGTTCTGATTCTGTTAAGTGCTCAATCTTCAATACACTGAAAATGACATAGGAGCTGTGGGTTCTGCTCTAGGATGCAGAGGTGGAACATTGGTACCTCAGGTCCCATCCACTGTGGTTCATCAGCACTGGAGCCTGTCTGCAGTGCTCTCCTTCCATGGGAGGCTGATGGTACCAGGTACGTTCCTCATCTCTCTGCTGCTGGCTTCCAGGAGAAGGCGCTGACTCTTCTTCTACTTTGTTTCTTTCTTTCTGAATAAATACAGTGAAGGCAGTGGCGTGTCACAGGACAACCATCCTCTGAGAAGGAGATACACACCGTTAACAGGGGTACAAGCTGCTTTCTCAGAGAAGTCCATGGCAACCGCAGAGTGTGCACAGGTCAGCTCAGACAGCAGATGGGAGGGGGGTGAACACACTCCTCCCTGCCCTTCGCAGACCACTGAGTCCACAGGGAACCTGAATCTTGATGAAATGTCAAGGAAACAAGCTACTTGTTAAAGGTCAAAGCCGATCTGGCTGCTGGGTGTATAGTAGAAGAGTCACTCGCTTATGTAAAGACCGAAGGCCGGCATAGCTGAAGCTGGAACTCAGAGGGTCTCTGCAGGTGGAGGAAGGCCCAAGTGGAGGTGGCTCACACCTCCTCCCATAGGTTTAGGTGTGAATCCAACCCTGGAAACTTCCCTGAACAAATACCCCACTTCAAAGTAGGTTAAGAACTATTCTTTTGTTTGATTTAGTAGGCAAATTCAAAGGATGGGTATTTTTGGTGTTAACAGAAGAAATTTGAGGCAAGATGCTTAAACAGACCCAGATGTGGTGCAGTGGTGTGTGCCCACAGCATCACAGACTGCTACCCGCAGCCCTCCTCCCACCCCAGTCTCTCTGCTCTGTGGCGTTGACGGCAGTGGATCAGATGAGAGAAAGGAAAACATAATCAGGCCACACCCAGATCAACTGTAAAAGCGTTTGGAGAAAATCCATGCATTAGTGCTCCTTTAGGGTTTTTTTTTAAAATATTTATTTATTTATTATATATACAATATTCTGTCTGTGTGCATGTCTGCAGGCCAGAAGGGGGCACCAGACCTCTTTATAGATGGTTGTGAACCACCATGTCGTTGTCAGGAATTGAACTCAGGACCTTTGGAAGAGCAGGCAATGCTCTTAACCACTGAGCCATCTCTCCAGCCCTAGGGTTTTTTTTTTTAAGTATTCTAGATAATTCTAATGTGTGAACAGAGCTGATAGCCATGTTTTTAAAAAATAAATAATTTGAATGTCACAGGCAAACATCGTTCCTGAAATGTGTGACAGTGGATTTGAGCCGCAGCACACTCCTTTGTATTGAAGGGCTCCCCCTCCAGTGTGAACTTGGATTTCTGGGAGAGCACTTGCTGCTCTCCCAGAAGACCGTGGTTGAATTCCCAGCACCCTCAAGGTAGCTCAAAACCACCTGGAGCTGTATTGCAGGGATCTGACGCTCTTTTGGGGCACTCTGTGCTCTGCACACATGTGATTTAGAGATATACACAGGCAAAAACACCCCACACATTGAAAAATTGTTAATTAAGACGCAGCGAGCAAGCCATGCCTGCCTACCAGTGTTCAGCTTGCTTCTGCACTTTAGACAGTCCAGTGCTCCCTGCTCAGGGAATGGTCCTTCCCACAGTACAAGCTATCTTCCCACATCGGTAAAGGCAATCAGCATCATCTCCAGAGGCATGCCCACGGCCCTTCTTCCAGGTAGGTTGTCAAGGGGACAGCTAGCTAGCCATCATAGACATCCGGAGACGGCCTCGCTGGGAAGGTGCTTGCAGGAGATTCTGGAAAGAAAAGGGTCCTTTGGGGAACTTACCCTGCTTTGTTCCTGGTGAGAAGCTGCCTCGTTGAAACAGGAGAGCGTGAGTGAAAAATGTCCACCCTAGAGCTGTACTGAGCACCAGGCACAGCAGGTTGTGCCGGGAGGGGCTGTACCAAGGTACTCCTAGTTAAATGACTTAAACAATAAAATTAGTAACAATTTGGCAGTCCAACGTTTGATTCATAGGCTATTCTCCTCACTTATCTACCGTACCTTCTGACAAAAAAAAAAAAAAAAAAAAAAAAAAAAAAACTCAAAAAAAAAAAAAAAAAAAAAAAAAAAAAGGTCCATTACCTGTTAAAGTTCTTCTACTGTTTCAACCTTCTTCCCCAAATCCTCATCTTCTGTGAGCATCACTGGCTACTTCAGATTCTCCATGTGAAGTTTTCCAGCAGCTCCAGAAGTATTTCCAGACGGTTTGTTTTGTGAATTATGAGTCGTGTCTGTGTGTGTGTGTGTATGTGTGTGAGTGTGTGTATGTGTGTAAGAGTATATGTGTGAGTGTGTGTACGTGTGTACAAGTGTTTGTATGTGTGTGAGTTGTGTGTGTGAATGTGTTTGTGTATGAGAGAGAGAGAGGATGTGTGTGGTGTGAGTGTGTGTGTGTGTGTGTGTGTGGGAGTGTGTGTATGTGTGAGTGTGTATGTGTGTGAGTGTGTGTATGTGTATGAGTTGTGTGTGTGTGAGTGTGTGTTTGTGTGTGTGCGTGTGTGAGAGAGAGGGTGTGTGTGGTGTGTGTGTGAGAGTGTGTGTGTGTCTGTGTGTGTAGAAGTTTGTTTGGTTTGGAGACTGGGTGTCATGTGGCCCTAGCTGTCTTCAAACTCATTCATATAACAGAGATGATCTTCAACCTCTGATCTTTCTGCCTCTGCCTCTTAGGCACTGGATTGCAGGTCTGAAACACCACCCTCAGTTTATTGGTGTCAGGGATCAAATCAAGGCTTCATGAATCCGAGGCAAGATTTCTACCAACAGAGCTTGCGGCTCTGCTCTGCGAATTCCATGTCTATACTCCATGCAAGCAAGGCACTTAGGAATGAGTTCCTAGCTAGGGACCAAGAAATGAGGAACTTGTTCTGGCTCCCTGTGCCGGAGTTATGACAATTGGAACAAAAATAGGAGAATGTTTTAGTTCCTAGTTT
The DNA here is from genome assembly GCF_000317375.1 of Microtus ochrogaster. NCBI lineage: Eukaryota > Metazoa > Chordata > Mammalia > Rodentia > Cricetidae > Microtus > Microtus ochrogaster. The sequence continues at coordinate 47,044,546 of NC_022013.1, read as the reverse complement.
TAAAACACTGTTCTAGGAAGCAGGAGGGAATGAGGGCACACTGTAGTTTAAATGTAATTGTCTCACGTTTTGGAAGCATGACCTCAGTGTGGTAAGAAGTAGCGGGACTTTTAAGGAGAGTCACCTACTGCAAAGTTATGGCGCTGCTGCAGAAGGGATTGTAGTGATTCTCAGGGGCCTCCTGACTAGTTCTGTCAAAGAGATTATTATGTCAGAGTGATCCAGACTTGCGTTACAGTTTAATCTGTCCCTTACAAGTGTTGCCACCATGCCTTTGAACAGCCAGAACCAGGAGCAAAGTAATGCCTTTTTCTTTGTAAAGTACCCAATTGCAGCGGTTTCCTTAGGGTAACAGAACACAGACTGTGGAGTGGTGATGTACTTTTGAAGAAAAAGAAAGAGACAGAGTGGAGGCCCTGGATGCTGTTGGAAAACAACATGCAATTTATAGATTGCTTGCTAGTAATTGTGTACCAGTCCCTTTATTCCCTCTAAAGTTCAGTTTCTTTTTACCAGCTAGCATAGGAAGATCTGCATTGCTCAGGTCCCAAGGAATGAGGAAAGAAAATGTTATGTATGGAAGCATAAAGAATGCAACAAAAAATCTTAAGAAGGGCCGGGTGGTGGTGGTGCACGCCTTTAATCCCAGCACTCGGGAGGCAGAGGCAGGCGGATCTCTGTGAGTTCGAGACCAGCCTGGTCTACAAGAGCTAGTTCTAGGACAGACTCCAAAAAACCACAGAGAAACCCTGTCTCGAAAAAAAAAAAATCTTAAGAAGGAAAACACTGCATGGTTTTAAATGGATATAAAATACAGAAAGTGAGACAAATGATGGGGATAAGAAAGCAGATAGTTTCCTTCAATGCTCCTCTTAATGTTAGGTGATTATTAAAGCAGATAGTTTCCTTAAATGTTCATCTTAATGTTAGGTGATTATTATTCTTAGCTAACAGTCCTGCATATACCAGATGCTTCCAGCTCATCCTTCAAAATAAATCTCCTATATGTTCATGGTTCCTGTTTCCCATGCTGCAGAAGTCAGCATCACAGAGCCTAGGAGCAGCCTCTGCGTTGGACCCCAAATCCTCAACCCCGGGAAGGAGCACTGTCCATCAGATCAGGGTGCCCTCTCTTTCCCACTCCTAAATGATTTATTGTTGTGTCCCTGCACAGCTTCAGGGATTTAACCTGAGTGGGAGGACAAGAGAAAGAAAAGACAAACACACAGACAGGTGGACACATTCAAGTCAGAATCAGGTGGACTGTGCTTTCTGATAAGGAAACCTCAGCACACTGGAAGCTCAGTGGGCTTATTATTTGGAGTTTAACGGAGAGGAATGGGGTTACCGTATACAGCTGAACAAGGAGATGGGGTCATTGCATACAGGTTGACATGGAGGCAGGTTCATTACATACAGGCAGACAAGGGGGCAGGGTCATTGCATACAAATAGACAAGAAGGTATTACATATAGATAGACAATGGGTAGGGTTATTACAGACAGAAAGACAAGGAAACAGGGTTATTACATACAGGCAGACAAGGAGGCAGGGTTATTACAGACAGTTTGAATTGGCCACAGATGTAAGGAAAGAAGAAGGGCAATGCAGGCAATCAATCTGCATCTCAGGGTGGAAAGAAGTGGGGCATAAAAGGGGTGATATGAGATGAAAAGGTGGTGGGTTAAGGCCCAGAAAATAAACATTCAATCCATGTGTTTCTTGTTCAGCTCTGAGCGCAGGTGAGACTAGGTACAAGGCACTTCAATCATTTTCGATAACTGCATCGCTGTTCTGCAGGATACTGATAATGGGGTGTCTAGAAGGAGGTGTAGGGTGGAGGTTCATAGAAGCCCGGTGCTTCTGCCCCGTAACAAAAATGTATTAAAGTAAATAAACGTCATTCGTTAAAAAGAAAAATTTCATTTGTGTGTTTTTACATTGTTAGCTACAATCTGACAGAATTTCAAGGACCACACCAGGAAGTAGAACAGTGATCACTAGCTGTAGGGAAGGGTGTCAGAGCAGAGAGGGGGTGAGTGACATGGTCCTGTCTGTCTATGGAAGATAGCATGCTGAACTCCATGACGATGTAGTTATGTGTGGATAACTCCCAATCCATATATTTGTCCTCATACTTCTGCTTCCGTATGAATGCTCCTTATTTCCATGACACAATTTTCCCGTCGCCATAAGGACTTCCTTTATGCTTCCTATAGCAGGTTTGCTGGTCATGAATTTGTTCAGATTTTGTTGATACTAGAAGTTTTTATTTTGTCTTTGGTTTTAAAATACCTAGTTTTGAATATTATAGTTCGAGAGAGAGAGAGAGAGAGAGAGAGAGAGAGAGAGAGAGAGAGTGTGTGTGTGTGTGTGTGTGTAGGTACATTTGTACCATGGTGCCCATGTGGTCATCAGAAGATGATGCAGGAATCAGTTATATCCTGCCTGCCATTATGTGGATCAACAGGTTTGGTCGTAAAGACTTTACCTCCTGGTCCATCTCACTGGTCCTTTGTTGCCTGTCGACTTCAAGGTTGAGTTTTGTGTGTAGATATTGTTATTGTTTTCTACCTAAAGGGGTTATGTCTTAATTCCAACTGGAAGTTCTCCCACCCCATTGGCCTTTTGTATGTGTGTCTGCTTTCCTTTAGCTGAGTCTATGATTGTCTCGTTAGTAACATCTAAAACACTTGATTTTGTTACACACTGCCATCATTTTCTAGCTGTTTGTTCCATCTGGGGTTCACTGATATCATTGAAAGCACCAGTCTACAAACACTCTAAACTCTGGAAAATGTTTAACACTGTGTCTCCAGATCAATTTCCCATCTCCATTCTTCTTTCTTCTGCTTTAGGGACTCACTAAATACGCATTAGGATGCTTTCATACTGTCACACAGGTAACTGCTCTCTCTCTCTCTTTCTGTGTGTGTGTGTGTGTGTGTGCATGAATGGTGTAAGTATGTGCTATGTGTTCTCATGTGTGCATGTGTGCAGAGGTCTGATGTCAACAATAGACATCTTTTCTCAATTGCTCTACACTCCATTTCTCGGATAGGATTTCTTTCTGAATTTAGCTGGTCAGCAAGCCCCAGCGGTTTCCTGTCTTTGGCCTCCAGCCCGAGGGTGACCTGCTTGCCCAGTTATGACATGGTGATATGATCTAAACTCAGGTCCACATGCTTACACTACAAGCACTTTACCAGCTGAACTATCTCCCAGGCTCCAGCTGAGTTTGCTTAAGAGCCTTTGATTTTTGTTTGGTTACATATGCAATCTACCTCTCACTGTAGATTTTGGCCTGAATGTTGTAATTACTGTGTCTAGGAGCTCTGTCTGAAGCTTCTCTGTCTTTACTATGTGGGGCAAATATGATTTAGTGACAGTAACTCTTCTGATGCCCTGTCTATTAATTCTAACATCTATGGCAGTTAGATTCGTAATTTCCTTTTACAAACCAATGAGACATGCTAACTTTTGGTTATGAACTCATTATTCACTGGCAACTGTGATGAGACGGGGCTCACTGGATGCCAGGTGTTGTCACATGCCACAAAAATTCTTGAGCTTTGTTCCGGAAAAAAAACGTTAAGTTACCTGGAAACAATCTGAACCTTTCTAGTCTGGCACTTAAATTTGTTTCTGTTTCATCAAACACTGCATTAGGCCAGGGCTAATTTTGTCCAAAATGGAGACAGTATCTCTGAGGCCATCAGCCAGTGCTCCAATGAACTATGAGACTCTACACTGTGGCTGGACAGACGGGCACCATGGGAGCCTTGATGGCATCACACCATACCTTCTGCTATGTTGTGATTAATGTCTCAGCTGTAGTAGTCTTTCCATGCGTCAGGCTGATCTTCAGCTAAAAAGGCTACTGGACGCCTCTCCAGATCTCCAGAGCTGTCTGTGTACTGGGTGGGGAAGAGTAAGAAAAAATGCATACTTGATTATATTGACCTTGAGAGGAGTTCATGCTGGGGCTTCCTAGTGTTGCACTAGTCACTGTATTTGCTGCAAGAAGGCTAACAATATAGGATATATTTAGAACCCCTTTATTATTAAAACTACATAAATTCAGGCCAACTCTCTGGCTTCTCACACTTACCTCAGATATATCACTGCCTGGGCAGAGACATCTCCACTCAGTAAGTCTAGATACAACCACAGGAATCTTTATATAAGACCTAGAGCTGGCACAAGGCAAGTCTCCACGAGAAATTCCTGCCTGCTCACCTCTAATTTAGGTTGTAGAGAGGGTAAAATATAAACACATTTTAGAAGCTTTTAAACAGAGGTATAATATATACATAAAAAACTACACATACACTATGTGTACTCCTGGGAAAACTTCCAAAATTTCAGTCCCAACACATGGTCTTGGCTGGGTCACTGCATCTTGTATTCAACCAAATGTTAATGGAAGTACTTGAGACGATGTCTTGTAGAACTATTTAACATCAACAGTTGATATTAAGCAAGAGAGATCGCCCTCAGTCACACAAGCAAGCTTTAGACAATCAGATAAAGACCTTTGAAGAAAAAAAAAAAACTGTACAACTCTGAAGGAGCAGAGATCCCATTGTCCAGACAGCAGCAACAACAACAACAATTGTGGCTTCTAATGAGCAAGTTTCTTCCTCTTTAGCAGTGTGTGTGTGTGTGTGCGTGCGTGCGTGCGTGTGCGTGTGCGTGTGTGTGTGTGTGTAGAACCTCAGCTGAAGCTGTCTGCTTTCCTCAGCTCACCTCTTCTCTGACTTAAAGCAGTAGCCTATATTCATTACAGGAAGCAAAGCACAGTTAAAAACAAACCTCAGAGGTGACGGCAGGCATGGCAGTATGGGCAGGAAGATGGCTGCTCTGATCCTGAGGTCTCCACTGCTGTTCTGTAAAGTGAGGAGAAAATGGTGAGGTCAGATATCTAGAGGTGGCAGCACCTGTCTTCCGAAGAGAAGATGATCGGTCTCCTTGGTCATACACCGGATATGAAGATGCGCACCATTTCAATTAGACATATCAAAAAAAACAGTCTCTGAGTCAGAGGAGGGTCTGGCCTCCTGTGTCCTTTGGTGCAGTTTGACAGACTAGATTAACATGGACCTGCAGTTCCCACACTGAGGAGATCACTCAGCTGATGCAAAGTTGGACGTTGGCCTGTCCTGAGGTAGCACTGGGACAATGTACCTCACCCTCAGTGAGTCATGATGACGCAAAATGACTAGCATCTACCTTAGTGAGATCTAGTCAGATAGACAACCTTTAAACCCAACATACGAGGAAACAGTGGATAGGGGAAAGGCTTTCTTGGGAGAGACAGCTAGTCTGGACACAGCCCAGGAATGAAAAGGTTTGGCGTCTCCTAACTGTATGCTTGAAGGGATGTCAAAGGGTTTGGTAAGGCTGTGGTAGATGATCCCAGGCTGCTTCCAATGCCACCACTGGGCTGAGGAACAGTGTCAAACCTAAAACACCCTGAAGATACAGGCTTGTAGTTGTACTGTGCTGTGGGATGATCTTTCTGTATGCTGTGAACATGTATTCCTCTCATTGGTTAATAATAAAAGCTGTTTGACCAGTAGCCAGGCAGGATAAGGTTAGGTGGACTATCAAATCGAGAACTCAGATGAGGAGGAGTGGAGTCAGGAGAGATGCCAGCCAGCTGCTGATCAAGCAGAACATGTTGAAAACGAGGCAAAAAGCCTTAAGCCACGTGGCATAACAGAGAGAAGTATGGATTAATTTGAATGTATGAGTCAGTTAGTAATAAGCCTGAGCTATTGGTCAAGCATTAATAATGAATATAAGCCTCTGAGTGATTATTTAGAAGCACCCGCAGGATGGCGCAGGACAGGAAAACCTACAGTTATATAGTACTGAGAGAATTTTGGTCTTGAGTACCCTACATTTTCTTCTGTTGCCTATTTTTCCCATCAGCCCACTTAGTATTTCCCTTGTTGGTCTCAAGATAATTTTCCAGAAGTCAAGACTCATATAAAATAAAATCTATATCCAAATAAAATCTATATCCCAGCAGCCACCATCCAATGACCTAGAGTAAGCAGAAGAGAGCTGAGTAACAAGCAGAAGTTAGCAGGAGAGAAGAATGGGTTTTTCCACATGGAGATTTAGATGCACATATGGGCACAAACCCATCTTCTCCACAGATCCCAGCTTTTGCTCTTTCACGGGAATCAGTCCATTTCCACGCCCCACGCCCCTCCCCCTTACAGAGGCTTTCCTAGGTGCCATGATGACCCTTCCTTCCTCTCTCCTCACTGCCCCCACATGCTAACTTTTCAAGTCTAGAATACACGTCTAAAGCCAAGCCCTGTGATAGCATGCATTTGCAATAACCATCCTCATACTCAAGGACTGTCGAGGGGTTTTCTGACTGCTAAAAGTTAACAGGAAGAAAGAATTTTGCAAAACGATGGCTCTACAGGGCATGTCTTTGTAGAGTAAACCTACAAATAAGTGATTATTGGTTATTCCCAGCCATTACATTTACCACGAGTCAAATGCCAAACGCCAGGTTCCCTTAATTCTCTACAAACAAAAGAACCCTTCTGCATCAATCGGCTCTTATGGCTTCCCGTAGCTAAACTGTTTTTTATTTGTTTATTGAGCAAGCATCTAGTGTAGCCCTGTGTTACTGAAAACAGACAAGCACTGAGCTGCTTTGAGTCACTGAGGAAGAAGAAACTGAGAACAGTACACCCAGAACAACAAGAGCCAAACAACGGGCACACTTACGCATATCACACCCACTTTTGGTATTGGTAATATATCAATAAAAAGCATAATTTTCTGTCATAAGCGGCAAGTTGTTTAGTTTTACTCATTTCCATTAAGCTTATAGGCTTTTCAAACTTATACTATAACCTCCAAATTTGATCTCCCCTTTTTTCCTTGCAAAAGCAACGGAAGCCTCCTGGGGCTTGCAAATGACTTCAGCCTTCTTGGGCTTCAAGTCTCTGCTGCAATCAATATAAGGTAAACTCTCAATTCAGCTAGGACAGTGTTACCTCTGTGCTCTTAGCAGAGGAGGGACTCCTGAACAATGCAGAAGTTTCCCTTAGGGACTTCCTGGAAAACATCGAAGCCAGCCTCCAAAATAAAAGCTCTGTTAAATTAAAGATTAAAGATCTCTATATCTCTCCAGAGGGAGCAATCTCTGCTAGTGACAGTTCAGTCAGGAAAAATGACTTTAGCTGTCTTAAATAGAGAGAATTTGAAACACAGAGTTTGTAGCATGGACATTGAATGGCCTAGCTATACATAGGAGTGCCGAAGACCTCAGAGGTCAAAGCAGTTTACAAGCCACCCCTGTCCCCTGCCAGGATAGAGGTGGTTGTGGTGACAACAGTTTCGAAGGTGGGGCTGCTAAGTATCAAATGGGGAACAAATGGCCAACTGAGGTGTTCGCTCATTAACATATCAGAGCAGACTCTGCCCAAAAGGTTCCCCCAGCATTTCTCAATCTCTACCTGTCACAGGGCTGGGGGCGGGGCTCCTGGCTGACCTACCCCGCCCCCTCCCTACTCTAAACTTCTGCCCAGGGGCTGAGCTGCCCTTCCCTATATAATCCAGACATTTTGATTACCTGGCCCTTTTGTGTAGTAGGAAGGCTCTTCTCCATCCCGCTGTTCCCCCTGGAACGGTGCCTCTCGGCCAACCTATTCAAGGGCCACTTACGAAATAACCACTCTATGGCTTCCCATCAGTTGCGACTGTCTGGCCAATGTCTTAGGTTTCTTACTGGCTATGCCTAACTATAAATTAACCCATTTCGGTAGTTCATATTTTACTATGAGGCTCGCAGCTTGGTACATCACAGCTTGCTTTCCCTCAGGCAACGCGGTATCTTCCCGACTCCACCTACTCTCTTTCTGTATCTTTGTTTGGACATCCCACCTAGCTTTACTCTGCTAAGTCACTGGCTAAAACAGTTTTATTCGTCGACCAATAAAAGTAACACATAATACAGAACCCTACCCCACATCATTTTTGTCTACCCTTTACAAACTCTTGGTCAATCTCCTGGCCCAGGCCACCACTCTTGGTTGGCAACTCCTCTCCCCTCCTCTCTTTCCTCACCTGGCCAATCTCAGTCTGGTCATGTTCACTCTGGACTCTCTCAGATGTGTCCCTGCCACTGGCTATACTCTCTTTGTATCCACAATAAAATTTCTCCTCCACCATATCCAGGAACACTCATGTCCTTCCTTTTGTTTTTCCTTTTTTTCAGCAACAACTGATGTGGGAGTGTCATATATCAATCTGTTGATTTCATTGGTTAAGCAATAAAGAAACTGCTTTGGCCCTCATAGGTTAAAACATAGGTGGGAGGAGTAAACAGAACAGAATGCTGGGAGAAAGAAGCTGAGTCAAGGAGTCGCCATGATTCTCCCACTCCAGGCAGACACAGGTTAAGATCATTCCTGGTAAGCCAGCTCGTGGGCTACACAAATTATCAGAAATGGGCTAGTCCAGGTGCGAGAGTTAGCCGAGAAAAGGCTGGAACTAATGGGCCAAGCAGTGTTTAAAAGAATACAGTTTCCGTGTAATTATTTCGGGGCATAAGCTAAGCTAGCCATGTGGGCGGCCTGTGACTGCGGCTCGTTTGTCCTTCCAGGGAGGAAAAGTCACCAAGATCAGTCTATGGCAGACAGGAAGACAGCCTCATCTCAGAGTCTCCCTTCTCAAGGCTTCCAGGAACACAAAGAATGGATCTCAAGATCCAGAACACTAAAAAACTCTTGAAACAGGATCGTTCTGCTGTGATATACTGGCAGGATAGAGCCAGCAAGAGAGAGTGCCACCAGCAAGCCCAGGCTACCCCTCTCCAGCAGGAGAAGCAGCTGGAAGCTGCACTGGAGACAGAGAGGGACTAAGTTTCAAGCTTGCACACAACCCTCTTCCCAAGAGGAATCCCAGAATCCTCTGAGTGAAATTATGCAGAGGAAGGAAAAGACATGCTTGAGACTCGTCCCCACTCTCCGGTATTTAAGCAAAATCAGCAAAACTTCAGCCATTGCTCTAAATATGGCCCAAAATGCCTCTGGACACATGGCACCTGGGAAGCCTGATTGATTACCCATTATGTGAGACTTTGTCATTGTAACAAAGGACCTGAGGAAATCAGCTAGAGAGAGAAGCTCTTTCTTGGGGTCATGCCTTCAGAGCTGTCTGCCCATTGTTAGCTGAGTCCTTCTCTTTTCAGGGCCTGAGGCAAGGCCGAGCATCATGGTGGAAGGGACTGGGCTGGTCACTCCTGGCAATGGCATCATCGGCTGGGGACCAAGCTTTCAACTATGCACCATTGGAGGACAGGGCATTCCAGGTCCAGAAGCCACCCACAGTGCAATCCTCTTGCCAGGAAAACTGTATCCATTGTAATTGTGTCTGCTTTTTCAGCCGTTTCTGCAAATACTTCTGTATGCTTTTGTTGCTCTCTGCGGTTTTTAAAGATAAGATGCCATATTCCATTCCCTTGAAGTATCTGACAGTGTCTCTTTTCTCTGCCTGGACCTGGACTCATGCAGCTCTAACTAGGCAGTGGGCATCTGATTATCCAGCTTGAAGTGGCCGAGCAAGGCCCTCACCATCCCGAGCACAGCTTGCTAAATCAGGTTTAATTGGCCTGGCCTGGCAGAACTGGGCATCCAGTCTTAATGAAAGAACTCTTCTGAAAACCCTAAACCAAAAGAAAAGCTTGGCCCAAGACTGTCTCCTCAGCTAGCAGGAAGCTTGGACAGGCTCCCGCCGTCTTCAGCCCTCTGACACCCCATTTCTTATATCATTTATTTTATAAAACCTAACTGCAAACTTTCCCTGCCTCATTTGAAATACGTATCCTTAGAGGACTATAAAACTTTGCTGAATGAATGAAAGGCTCTGGGTTCAATTCCCATCACCAAAAACAGAAAAAAAAAAGGAAAAGGGGGAGGGGGCGATGAGAGGTCGACTAGGAAGAAGGAGGAGGAAGAAGAGAAGACAGGGAAGAACAGCTGAACTATGGTGATTTCTTGCATCAACCATGCTCAGCGGTCACAGGAAAGGGATCCTGACGGCCCAACATAAGCTTCCCATGATAGCATCCCTGCACACCAACAAAACCTTCAGTCAGAATCACCCAAGGAAACTAATTCTAGGCTCCTGACCAGCCCAGTCAAACAGTGAAAAATAACTTTAGACTGATGTAAGCATGGTAAACGACCACTATGCAGTGATACTGAGCCAATCCCCGTTCACATTGAATATGACTATTATTTTGCGGCTTGTCCTTAGTTCCTGCAGGCTAAAACACATTTGCCGTCAGTCATCAGTAGTCTTAGTTTTCTTTTATGACTCCTTTATCTTCTTATGTCCTCATCATACTGAGACCTTGTCTTGATTTCCAAACTGTTCAGTGGCATGTGAACAATGGCCATAATGTCCCCAGAGCAAATATCAGAGCCCTTCCACTATCGCCTTCTCCACTTCCCCATGGGTAGAAGGGAATGATTCTTCTATGGCCTCAGTGCCTGAAGTTTCTCTGTCATTTCTCACTACACACTACACGCTACACTATACACACACACACACACACACACACACACACACACATTTTATACACTGAGGAGAAGGTTCAGGCAAAGGCTGTAGCTCAGTTTGCATAGCTGTGGAAAAATCTACTTCTATCCCGTGATCTAAAGCTGCTTGGCTGTTTTTCTAGTAATCCTAAACTCTGTCTGCTCTGCAGTCTGGGGGAGCCTTGCCAAGCTCCTCGCTCTGGAATATCCATCTTCAAGTGAATTCAGGATCCTTGCGCTGTAAACTTTCTGGAAGCAGTGATAGGCACTCTTGACGGACAGTTGAAAATCTCCTTCAGTCTGGGGACACTAACCGTCAGGCAGGAGATTCGTCCCTCATGGGTCACCCCTACGCAGGCACCCCTAGTCCCACAGTTGCCTGCAGAGTCTCTGACCACTGCTCTCTCCATTCTCTTCTTTGTTATCAGCCCGCCCACTCCTGAGTACCCCAAAGTCTGGACTTTAGCCTCATTATACAAATTGTCCCACTTACCAGTTGTGCCTGTTAGCTCCTTTTCCCATCCTCACAGCTATCTGTATTTAAGCGATCTGTGGTAAGAAAGGGAAAGGAGGAATTCCACGAGAGCTCTCTCCAGCAGAAAGAGAATCCAGAAAACAGAGGGCGCGGGACATATGCCTCCTTTTCCTGGTGGTAATTAAGTAACTGAAGAGGAGCCCCAGGTTGGACCATTAAACATCCTCATGTTCATTCAAGCTTCCCGGATACTCAGGCATTAGGCAGACCCTGTTCCCACTCTATTGCTCGCAGTTCATTTGAGTCAGTGTCAAAAGTATTACTGTCCTGTTTTAAAAGTTTCGCAACTATATTGACGTGTAATTTCATACCGGTAGATTTACTCCCTTGAGGTAAATGATGAGAAGGATCTGGGAAAACATCTAGGCTAACTGATTTCACCTAAGTCTATGCTTGGACTACTTCTGTCCCACCCATAAGCTGGTACTGCCGCCAGTCCCCACTCCCACCCTGGATTGGCACATGACTTCCGAGATGTTCTAATGGAAGGGCACCCCTCATCCTCCATGTGAGCTATCTAAGACCCAATGTACAAACTTATCCCTAGGTTGCTTTGTTTTAAACCAATTCCAGTAGCATATATTCAGTGTACCAAATGATAAATTTTATAATGACATTTTTGTATATTATCCATGTATCCACTTCGACCTTATCTTCTATTGTAATCCTCTTCTGCTTGCATGCCTCTTTCTGCTAGTACCTTTTCTCTTCCCAACTTGTCCTCTCTCTATTTTCAGATTGTGTGTGTGTGTGTGTGTGTGTGTGTGTGTG
>NC_022013.1:47027468-47032563 GCF_000317375.1 Microtus ochrogaster | reverse complement strand
AGAGAGAGAGAGAGAGAGAGAGAGAGAGAGAGAGAGAGATAGCTGTACCACATTTTGAGATCTGATTGCACATGCCATAGAAAACAGGCAGCATGTCTTTCTGGGTCTGATTTCTTTCACATGATGTGATGATTTCCAGTTCCATCCATAGTACCTGAGAAGGAGATGATGTTGTCCTCCATAGCCGAGCTAACTCCAGCCTTTCATGCTGAGTCTCTAAGTGGCACTTTGTCACTTGCACTTCGCTCTGTCTGTCAACGTGGAATTTCTGGATACAGTCACCTTCAAGGCAGGAGAGTCAGGCTTCTCTTCTGGAAAGGAGGAGGATCAGGATCATGGACATGTGAAACCTTTGAGGACTCTTACATGATTGGAGGCATTGCACACACGATCATGTCAACTTCTGCCACATTTGAGGACTCTTACATGTTAGAGTCAGGTATTGCACATACCCCCCCAAACCCCCAAGTCACCAAATGAAATAACCTAAATCTTCTCAAACTGGTGAGGACTTGGAAGTTACCATCAGTCCACACAATAGGCAATTTTAATTTTAATATTTGCCAATTAAAAACTAAAAGTAACAAACCACCAAATCATAAATAAACATGCAGAGCAAATAAAGTCATTGTTTTCATTATTACTATTATATTATTAAATATTATATTAATGATGTACTATTATATACCTTTTAATATATTTTACATTACTCATAAATAAATATTTATATTTACATATATTTACATAAAATAATCCAGTTTTCAACCCTATAACATGGTACCCATGGCTTCTGGTCATCAGTGTCAGGTAGTTCTACTTTGGGCGGTATGATAAAAGGCTTGAACTTCTTGCTCCCTCTGAAGTTAGGAGACACAGCCTACTGGATTTTCCAGCTCCTCCAACAAAACATGCATGGAAGTGATGCTTGAATCCATCCTTGTCTTTAAGGGGCAGCACTCACCCAACCAAGTTATCTTCTCCTCAAGGTCTCTGCTTACCAAGATCTGGCAGATGAGATGAAAAGGAAAGCCGCGTGGTGCAAAGCAGCCATGGCCTCTGCAGGAACTCAGTCCTGTGCAGCTTGATAAGGAAGATGTCCTAGGAAGATTATGTTAGGCTGTGTAATCCGTTCTTATATGATTAAATGCCAAGATGGGTTTGTCTCTTTATCATTTATTTAGTATTTCCTACATCTGGACAATCATGAAATACTGATTAAAGCCCTACTGATTAAATACTGATTAAAACACTATGAGACTTCTCCCACACACATCTCAAGAAAGGCTGTTAATGGTGCATCTTTTTTTTTTTTTTTTTTTTTTGGTTTTTCGAGACAAGGCTGGTCTCGAACTCACAGAGATCCGCCTGCCTCAGCCTCCCGAGTGCTGGGATTAAAGGCGTGCGCCACCATCCCCCGGCTTTAATGGTGCATCTTATAATTTCGGGTTTAATCGATGGAGAAGTAAGTCTGCATCCCGTCTCCATTTGCGTGCCTCTTCCTTACCAGTCACTATTCGACACCTGCCACAAGAGGCCAGGCAGTCTCATCTCTTCTAGAGTCCTTATTCTGCAAGCCCTCAAGAATCTCCAAACTTCCCTGGGATGCTTCTACTTCATAATGTTCTACCCGGCCCTTTAACATAAAGATAGATAGCGTGGTCTGTGTGGAGGAACATAGGCCCATCCTCCCACTGTCTCTGTGTTCTACGGATCCTTTCCCGGGTGCTCTACACGGCAAGCAGAAAGTAACCTTCCCTGCGGGAAGAGCGAACATCTGGCCGCATAGCCCTGTGCGGTTTCAGCTGCCCACCTTCACCACGAGTGTATCATTCAGAGCAGAGGGATCCATGTTATGTCTTCAGTGCTTCTGTAAGAGCCAGGTAAAATAATTCCCTTCCGTGTGTGGGGACCTATTTTGTGGACAGTGATACTTACGTCGAAACATAGTCTTGTCAGGTTTTCTTACCTCCTGCCCCTTCTTCTGCCTTTTTTATTCCTTTGCTCAGGATCTTCTATCATTTATTTTAACATATATATATATATATAGTTTTGAGATAGAGCTTCACTCTCTAGCCCAAGTTGGCCTTTTAGCTCATAAATGGCAAACAAAGGTGTATTTTCTCATATTCCTTGTGGAGCTGATGTCATATGTGCATGACACTTGGCAATACATCTTTGTCCATCTAGTATTGTCTATGCAAGGCTTTGAGTATTCATCATTGGACAGAACCCTTCTTGAGAGACCAAAGGTTCCCCCTAAGATGACCAGCACCTTCTGTTTATATAGGTCAGAGGCACCCCCATTATATCTGCTGCCATGGAAGATCTATCCTGCTCCACAACTCATCTTGAGAGTAAATCAAGACCACTTGAGCAAATAAGCAGCCCCAGGGTAGTTCAGATTAACTGGCTTCCTCATCCCTAACCACCACCATCATTAAGATATTGCCCAACACATTGACAACATTCAGAACTCTTAGGAAAAAACCTATATTCTCAGCCCTAGCTAGGAATCACAAAAGCACCCATTTTCTATAAGTTTGGCTTCTAAAAAATTATTTGATATCTCCCTAATGTGTTGAATGATTGATTGTTCTGCTACAGTTTAGATGGATGGATGTTCCTCAGTTCCCACAGCTCTTCTCCTGGTTTCTTCTGTGTTGCTGAAACCAGAGTCCTGGTCTCACTCAGCAGAGACCCTGAAATCTGGGGAAAGCACACATCTGAAAGAAACCAACACTCTCCTAGAAACCCAGTGCGCTAGACAGTCTCACCTCTGTTTCAGACAGTAGAAAACAATGTACCTTAAACAAGAAAAGGATCCTTTAGGTGCTCCGAAGTGACAATGCTTTCCAGCCCTCACACACACACCTAGAGAAAATGAAGAAACTGATTTCTATGCAGAGAGGTGGGAAGGCTCCTTGTTAGCTGAAGCAGGCAGAGCTAAACTCTTTCATCCTCAAATTTCCACAAATAACACGAACATGATCATGTGACGTGCTTCTTCTAATTCACCAAAACAGCTAATAGCAGGAGACAAATATCCCATCCCAAATTAGCTTTCAAAACTGATTTTATTGAGCTATATTGTTTCTCCCACTTCCCTCCCTTCTTCTCCCCTCCACGTCCACCCCCCTCTCCCATGATCCCCATGCTTTCAATTTCCTCAGGAGATCTTGTCTTTTTCTATTTCCCTACTTCCAATGTAGATTAGATCCACGTATGTCTCTCTTAGGGTCCTCTTTGTTGTCTAGATCCTCTGTCATTGTGAACTCTAGGCTGGGTTTTCTTTGTTTTATGTCTAAAAGCCACTTATGAGTGAGTACATATGATATTTGTCTTTCTGGGTTTGGGTTACCCCACTCAATATGATGTTTTATAGATTCATCTGTCTGCCTGCAAATTTCAAGATGTCATGATTTTTTTTCTGCTGTGTAGTACACTATTGTGTAAATGTACCATGTCTTCTATATCCAGTCTTCAGTCAAGGGGCATTAAGGTTGTTTCCAGATTCTGGATATGACAAACAGAACTGCTATGTTTGTGCTATAGTTGAGCACATGTCCTTGAGGTATGATTGAGCATCCTTTGGATATATACCCAAAAGTGGTATTGCTGGGTCTTGAGGTAGGATGTTTTCTAATTTTCTGAGAAATAGCCAGACTGAAATCCAAAGTGGCTGCACCAGTTTGCACTCTCACCAGCAATGCAGGAGTGTTGCCTTTTCCCTACAACCTCTCCAGCCTAAGTAGTCATCAGATCAGTGTTTTTGATCTTGGCCGTTCTTACAGGTGTCAGATGGAATCACAGAGTTGTTTTGATTTGTATTTCTCTGATGGCTAAAAATGTTGAACATTTCCTTAAGTGTCTTTCAGCCATTTCAGATTCATCTGTTGAAAGTTACCCATTTCTTTATTGGATTATTAGTTCTTTTGATGACCAAAATTTCTTGAGTTCTTTGTATATTTTGGAGATCAGCCTTCTGTTCTGTGTGGGGTTGATGAAGATTTTTTTCCATTCAGTTGGCTGCCGTTTTGTCTTGTTGATCATGTCCTTTGCTTTACAGAAGCTTTTCAGTTTCAGGAGGTCCCATTTATTAATTGCTTCTCTCAGTGTTTGCTACTGGGGTTATATTTAGGAAGTGGTCTCCTGGCCAGTGTGTTCAAGTGTACTGCCCATTTTCTCTTCTATGAGGTTCAATGTGGTTGGTTTCATGTTGAGATCTTTGTCCATTTAGACTTGAGTTTTGTGCATGGCGATAGAAATAGATCCATTTTCATTTGTCTTCATGTTGATATCCAGTTATGCCAGCACCATTTGTTGAATATGCTTTTTTTTCCATTTTATATTTTTTGCTTCTTTGTCAAAAATCAAGTATTCATAGGTATGTGGATTGATATCCAGGTTGTCAGTTTGGTTTCATTGGCCCTCCTGCCTACTTTTATGCTAATACCAGGCTATTTTCAGTACTGTAGCTTTGTAGTAGAGTTTGAAGTCACGGATTGTGATGCCTCTAGAAGTTCATTCAACACGATTGTTTTGGCTATCCTGGGTTTTTTGCTCTTTCATATGAAGTTAGGTATTGTTCTTTTGAGGTCTGTGAAGAATTTTGCTGGGATTTGGATGGGCATTGCACTGAACCTGTAGATTGCTTTTGATAAGATTGTCCTTTTTACTCTGTTAATTCTACCTACCCAAGAGCATGAGAGATCTTTGCATTTTCTAGTGTTTTCTTCAGTTTCTTTCTTCAGAGATTTAAAGTTCTGGTCATACAGGTCTTCCACTTGTTTGGGTAGAGTTACTCCAAAATATTTTGTGTTATTTGTGGCTTTTGTGAAAGGTGATGCTTCTCTGATTTCTTTCTCAGTCCATTTATCATCTGTGTAAAGGAGGGCTACTGATTTTTCGAGGTAATCTTGTATCCTGCTACATTACTAACGATGTTGATGAGTTGTAGAAGGTTTTTTGGTAGAAATTTGGGGGTCACTTATGTAACCTATCATATCATCAGCAAATAGTGAGAATTTGACTTCTTTTCCAGTTTGTATCCCTCTGATCTCCTTTTTTTTTTTTTTTTTTTTTTTTTTTGGTTTTT
>NC_022013.1:46969590-47027368 GCF_000317375.1 Microtus ochrogaster | reverse complement strand
GTAGACCAGGCTGGTCTCGAACTCACAGAGATCCACCTGCCTCTGCCTCCCGAGTGCTGGGATTAAAGGCGTGCGCCACCATCGCCCGGCCTGATCTCCTTTTGTTATCTTATTGTTCTAGCTAGAACGTCAAGTACTAGTGTGGGAGGTATTTCTGTATAATTGTTGCTTTTATTGATTAATGAATAAAAAGACTGATTGTCCTTTTATAGGGCAGAATAGAGCTAGGCAGGGAAAAACTAGGTTGAATGGTGAGAGAAAGAAGGCAGAGACAGAGAGAAGCCAGGTAGCCCCACCAGAAACAGACACTGAATGAAAGGCACAGTCACATGGCAATACACAGATTAATAGAAATGTGTTAATTTAAGATATAAGAGTGAGCCAGAAATATACTTAAGCAATTGGCCAAACAGTATTGCAAATAATTGGTTTCTGAGTGATTATTTCAGGTCTGGGCAGCTGGAACCAATGAGCAGCTTCCTACAACAAAGTACTATATTGAATAATTATGGAAAGTATCGACAACCTTGTCTTCTTCCTGATTTCAGTGGGATCGCTTTGAGTTTCTCTCTTTTTAGATTGATGTTGGCTGTTGGCTTGCTGTATATTGCCTTTAGTATGTTTCGGTATGCTCCTTGTGTCCCTGCTCTCTCCAAGACCTTTATTGTGAAGGGATGTTGTATTTTGTTGGAGGCTTTTTCAGCATCTAAAGAGATGATCATGTGTTTTTTTTTTTTTCAGTTTGTTTATATGGTGGATTACATTGACAGATTTTCATATGTTGAACCATCCCTTCATCTCTGGGATAAAGACTGCTTGATCATGGTGGATGATTTTTCTGATGTGTTCTTGGATTCAGTTTGCCAGTATTTTATTGAGTATTTTTGCATCAGTGCTCATGAGTGAAGTTTGTCTCTAATTCTCTTTCTTAGTAATGTCTTTTTTTTTTTCAAGACAGGGTTTCTCTGTAGTTTTTGGTGTCTGTCCTGGAACTAGCTCTTGTAGACCAGGCTGGCCTCGTATTCACAGAGATCCACCTGCCTCTGCCACCCGAGTGCTTAAAGGCATTTGCCACCACCGCCCAGCCTTAGTAATGTCTTTATGTGGTTTGGGTATCATGGTAATTGTAGCCTTGTAGAAAGAGTTTAGCAATGTTTCTTCTGTTTCTATTATGTGGAACATTTTGAGGAGTATTGGTATTAGTTCTACTTTGAAAATCTTGTAGAAGTCTGCTCTGAAACCATCTTGTCTTGGGCTTTATTGCTTGATAGACTTTTGATGACTGTTTCTTGTAGAGCAGAGGCTGATGGTTCATTTCCTGGCCACCCAGACCTGAAACAAGCACACAGAGACTGTATTAATTGAAACACTCCTTGGCCTATTAACTTATGACTATTTCTAGCTAGCTCTTATATTTTAAATTATTCCATTTCTATTAATCTGTGTATTGTGGTCTATCGGTAAGGTCCTGCCTGGCATCTGCTGTCTGTCTACTGGTTCCATGGATTTTCTTTGACTCTGCCTACTCTCTCCTCCTCTATCTGCCTGGAATTCCTGCCTTGCCCTATTCTGTACTGCAATAGGCCCAAAATAGAATCTTTATTAACCAATGGTATTCACAGCATACAGAGGGGAATCCAACATCAGTTTCTATTTTTTTTAGCATTATAGGTCTATTTAATTTGCTTATCTGATCTTGATTTAATTTTGGTGGTACTTATTAAAAAAATTGTCCATTTCATTTAAGTTTTCCAGTTTTGTGTAGTATAGTTTTTCAAAATATGACATGATGATTGTCTGAATTTCCTCCATGTTTGTTATTATGGCCCCCTTTTCATTTCTAATTTTGTTAATTTGGCTATCCTCTCTCTATGCTTTTGTTAGTTTGGATAAAGGTTTGTCTATTTTGTTGATTTTCTTGAAGAACCATCTCTTTGTCTTGTTGATTCTTTATATTGTTTTCTTTGTTTCTATTCTGTTGATTTCTTCTCTCAATTCGATTATTTTCTGTTGGGTAGTCCTCCTCGGTGAATTTGCATCTTTTTGTTCTAAAGTTTTTAGGTGTTCTGTTAACTCGCCAGCATGGGATTTTTTTCAGATTCTTTTTTTTTTTTTGAGTGTTAATTCTTTTTATTTATTTATTTTTTTATTGAAAAAAAATTTCCACCTCCTCCCAACCTCCCATTTCCCTCCCCCTTCTCCCACTCCTCTCCCCCTGCCCCCACTCCTCTCCCCGTCCCTCTCCAGTCTAAAGAGCAGTCAGGGTTTCCTGCCCTGTGGAAAGTCCAAAGTCCTCCCCCCTCCATCCTGGTCTAGGAAGGTGAACATCCAAACTGGCTAGGCTCAAACAAAGCCAGAACATGAAGTAGTTCTTTATGTAGGCATTTAGTACTATAAATTATCATTTTAACTCTGCTTTCATTGTGTCCCATAACTTTGGGTATGTTGTGTGTTCATTTTTATTGAATTTTAGGAAGTCTTTAATTTCTTCCTTCATTTCTTCCTTAACATATTCGTTGGTGTTTCAGGTAAGCATTGTTTAATTTCTATGTGTTTGAGGGCTTTCTGAAATTAGTGTTGCTTTTGAACTTCAATTTTAAACTATGGTGATCCAACAAGATTCATGGGTTTATTCCAATTTTTTGTATCTGTTGAGGTTTCCTTTGTAACCTAGTATGTGGTCAATTTTTTAGAAGGTTCCATGAGTTTCTGAAAAGAAAATATATTCTTTTATGTTTGGATGGAATGCTCTATAGATGTTTGTTAAGTCCATTTCAGTCATAACATCTATTAGTTCTCTTATTTCTCTGTTAACTTTTTGTCTGGCAGACCTGTCCAGTGATGAGAAGGGGGTTTTAAAGTTTCCCCATTAGTTTGTGGAATTTCATGTGTGATTTAAACTTTAGTAGCGTCTCTTTAACATATTAGGGTGCCCTTGTATATGGGGCATAGATGTTCAGATTTGAGATTTCCTTTTGATGGCTTTTTCCTGTGACTAATATGAAATGTCCTTCTATTTTGATTGATTTTAGTTTGAAGTCAATTTTGTTATATATTAGGATAGCTAAACCAGCTTGTTTCTTAGGTCCATTTAATTGGAAAATTATTTACCTTTACTCTGAGGCGATGTCTGTCTTTGAAGTTGGAATGTGTTTCTTGTATGCATCAGAAGGATAGATTCTACTTTTGTATCCAATCTGTTATTCTGTGTCTTTTTATAGGTGGGTTGAACCCTTTTATATAAAGGAATATTAATGACCAATGATTACTAGTTTCTATTATTTTAGTTTTCATTGTTGATGATGTTATTGTGTGTGTTTTCCTTTTCTTTGGGATGTGCTGCTGTGAGATCATCTATTGTCTGTGTTTTTGTGGTTGTAGCTAAATTCCTTGGGTTGGAGTTTTCCTTCTAGTGCTTTGTGTAGGCCTGGTTTGTGGCTAGGTATGGGTTAAAGTTTTGTTCTATGATTTTTAAAAATATGTTTTCTGTGTTTCTGAGTTGGTTTTCTTCTCCTTCTATCCCTAGTATTCTTAGGTTTTGTCTTTTCATGGTGACCCATATTTCCTAGATATTTCGTGTTAAGCTTTTGTGTGATTTAATGTGTTCTTTGACCAATGAGTCTATTTCCCCTATTGTATCTTCAGCGCTTGAGAGTCCCTCTCCCGTCTCTTGTATTCTGCTGTCTATGGTTGCATGTGTGGTTCCTGACCATTTTCCCATATTTTCCATTTCCAGAATTCCCTTTGTTTGTGTTTTCTTTATTGTTTCTATTTCAGTTTTTAAGTCTTGAATCATTTCCTCCATCTGTTTTGTTGCTTTTTCTTGGTTTTCTTTAAGGGATTTATTGATTTCTTCTAACTTTTTTTTTTTTGGTTTGTCTTTCCTTCCATTTCTTTGAGGGAATTTTTCAGTTCCTCTTTAAGGGCCTCAAACATTCTCCTAAAGTTATTTCTTAGGTTATTTTCTTCTTATTCATCTGTATTGGGGTGATCAAGTCTTGCTGTTATAGAACCACAAATTTTTGTTGGTATCATGTTGTTCTTTGTGGTGTTGAATGTGTTCTCACCTTGTATACCCATCTTTTCCTCTAATTGGTATAGTTGGGTCTGTGTCTCTGGTGATCAATCTTTCAGGTGCCAGTGGATCCAAGTCTCAGATAGTTGTTCCTCGTGGTGCAGTTGGGGCCACAGTTCCAGTTACCTCAGAGGTTACTCAGAAGTCAGTTGGTGCTCCTGGGGTTTGCTCTGCAATACCAGACATCATTTGGGCCTGCTCCCATGGAGGTTACTTGCGTGGGCCTTCTCCTGCTGAGGTCCCTGACTTGGGCCCAGTCCCTTAGAGGTCTCTGGCTCAGGCCTGCTTCCTTGATGGTTGCTCCCTCATACCTGCTCCTACAGAGGTTGTTTGATCAGGCCTACTCCCTTGCTAGTTACTCCTTGTACCTGCTCCTACAGAGGTCGCTTGCTCAGCCTGCTGTGGCAGAGGTTGCTGGCGCAGGCCTGCTCTGGCAGAAGTTGCTGGCTCGGGATAGCTTTCATTCTTGCTACCTAAACATGCATTTATTTTTTTTATATATAGTATACACCAGATTTTATTTTTACCAAATTTATTTCTAGAGAAGTAAATTTAGTGATACAATTAAAGAATGTTTTGTTGGTTAAGTGAATTAAGATATATATGTAATGAATATGAAATGACTAAAAAGTTTAATATAAATAAATAATTTTGCTATAAAATAATCACAACCTAGATAACTTCTATCATGCACATATTATATACTAAGGACTGACTCAATGTGGTGTTTAATATTGATGGCCAACTTGACAGGGTCAGGAATCATAGTTGTCTCCAGGCACAACCATGACAGGCAAGGTTGATAAGGTCATTTGAGGTGAGAAGACCCATACAAGAGTGGGCAGCTTCCCATGGTCTTGAGTCCAGGCGAAAGTATGCCAAGCATAAGCATTCATCAGTCTCTGCTTCCCTGTGGTGGATGTGATGTATCCAGCGGCTTCAGGTTCTTGCTACCTTCACTTTCCCCATGAGGAACTGTATTCTGAAGATCAAACCTTCTTAAATTACCGTGTCAGGGAATTTTATCATAGCAATAAGGAAAGAAGCCAAGACACTTGACTATGTGCTTTAGATAATAGCTCTTATTTACTCTTCATAATTCATTGGAGTGGATTCTTTTCTTCTCCCAACTAGGTAGTTAAACAAAAGAAGCTCTAAAACATAAATCCTAGGCTTTGTGTGTTCATTTTGTATTCTTAAATTTTATTGAACGATTTTTAAAGCATTCTATTCAGCTTTTTGAAAGAATATTGTAAAGGATTGAAAGAGTCCTTTGCTACATGTTTGGTGGATTTAAACAGTGAAATTATAAGCTTTTATTTGATGGGTGACTATTATTACTGATTCAATATTGTTGCTCATTATATTCTGCATGAATTTTCTACATCTTCAAGACTCAGTATTAGTAAATTGTGTACATCTAAGCATTTATCTATTTTCTCTAAGTTACCTAAGTTATTGACAACACGCTCCAACCATTTTTTCTTATGGTGTCAGGCTTAATTTATTATCTTTGACTTCTGATTTTGATCTCTTGGGTTTCCTTTTTGTGTAGTTACTTTAACAAATACCAATCTCATTTTTAGATTTTTAGAGCCAATATTAAATGCATTGGTCTTTTCTATAGCTTTTGTGCTCAGTCTTATTTATCTCTACACTAACCTATTAAGTCATTTTTCCCACTGGTGTGAGATGAGAGTGATCTTTGTGTGGCTGTCTGAAAGGTAGTGCTAGGTTTCTTTATTAAGACCCTGTTTTATTTTTACAGTAATTGCAAACTTCCTTTCCAGATGCTTGTATCACATAAGATTGGGCATGCCATATTAATAACCTAAAAAGATTTTTACATTTTTCTTTTGGTTTCTTCTTTAACCTATTGGTGGTTCAGAAGTATGTTGCTAAATTTCCATGCACTTGGAAATATTCCAGCCCAAGCTGGAACATTTATCTCTGTATTGTATTTATATATTTATATTGTTGATGCAATAATACATTGATCATATTATGTCTTAGACATAAAAAAGACACAAAGTAAAGGGCAAAAATAATGAATCTTTAGGAAATACATATATATATAATTGTAAGGAACAACTTGCAAAACACCATAGAAACAGAAGAGTAGTGGATAACCAGGTATAGGGTAGAGAATGGAGATAGGATGATTAAAGGGCATAAACTTATGAGATAACAAAAGTCATTAGACCTAACTTATGACCTTGGGACTGTAGTGAATATTGATATAACACACACTTGAAATTGGTTGAAACGATAGATCTGAAGAGCTCTCACCACCAAAGAAATCAATGTTGGAAAATGATTGATGTGTTGGTGATAAACATTTCACTATGTGTATGTATTCTCCATCTTAAATATACATCATTTGTCAATCACACCTCAATAAAGTTGCAGAAAACTAAGCATATGAAGATGAAAATGAATATTCTAGGGTATTTTCCTCTAGGGAACAAAAATAAGCTTCAGTTTTCTTCTCAGCTGTTTGTTGTTTCTGCCACAAATAAACTGCTCATCTGGTCACTGAACTAATTATAATTTAAAATGCTTATTTCCCCACTAAAAGAAGAGATTACTTTCTCTCTCATCAGCCTTCTGTTGACAACAATGCTGAGTGTGTAGAGAAGAAGAGGCAGTGGCATGAGTTATGAATATTTGTGGTAAACCTGACCTATTTGGTGGAGGTCATAAGGAAATGGCAGCAAGCTTTCGAGAGGGGTGTGAGTGATAGGCACTGACCCACTAACTCTCTAGTAGGCTAGAGTCATATGATCTGGAGCACTAGGACCACTGATCTCTGTGACTCTGCCCTGAGAAAATGAGATATGCCCTGATGTCACAGATTGGATGGAGGAACTGCTAAGCTTGTGTTAATTTCTGAGACCAGATGTCATTATGGCTTGCCTGCCAAGGAGGGTGTGATGGAAATCATGTCGTAAATGGAAATGGGAAATTTAAACTCAGTTTGTCTCACCATGGAAATATTCAGAGAGAACAGAAGTCCCTACAAACAGACAAGCACCACTTTGGTCTCTGGATATGTAGACTGGGCCTTTATACAGGACGCACTGAGCTTCTCTATACCCACATCAGAAGCCACAAACCAAAATGCATACAAGGGGTTCTCAGGGAGTAGTGACACCATGAGAAGTCTGGGGATTGCAGGGGGATTAACCTTCATCACATCTGTAGTTGATCCTTCTATTTGGTCAGAGATGACCAGATGGACAAAGTCCTTCAGGTGACCACAATTAATACCAGCCATGATAGGTCATCTTTGGTGTGACCTTTTGAGATGGGCAATTCATCTCTAGCCATTTACTCCTTATGGCTATAACTTCCAACCAATCACAGGACAATAGACTAATGCAAGTTTTCTGACTACTTAAAACAGAAAGGGGAGATAAGAGATGGAAAGGGGGGAATACTAGAGCTCTTCAAGAAGCAGATCCAACAGGATAGATACAACCATATGCTACAAGAGGTTAATGCAATTATGGAAACCAAAAAAAGTGCAAGCTAGATAAGCAAGAATACATGTGGCATGTCTGAACCCATGTTTAAAGACATGAGAGTCAGGGACCAATAGGACAAATTTTGGTCTCATCAAAAGCCAAGAAACCTAAAGAGGCAGAAGGTGGTATCTCAAATCAGAGAAAGGGCAGTCACTCTTCCTCTACCTTTGAATTCTTTTGGGACTGGCTGACATCTCCCCATATGGAGGAGAACCATCTGTTTTTGCAGAGTTCAGAAGCTGAAACGCTACTCATTTCTGGAAATGTTTTCAGAGGCAAACCCAGAAACAATGCATTATCCTAACTTCTAGCCCAATCAAGCACAGAATTATTGATCTGGGATAGCAAAGTGAGTTAGGAATGAGCTACTGGTTAGGCAAAGCCTACCAAGGACAAGACACCTTGCTTGGGGGTTTTACATTTATGCTGTCTTAGTGAGAACAGCAACACCACAAGCAAGGTGTTATCCCAGAAACTGATACACAAACACCAACTGCTATGGTCATTGAGAGCTAGAGATTGGATTTGAACAGAAATTGGCCATGTGAGTCTTGCCACTTGTAGATAGAGAATATTACCAGAGCCCGGAATAACATTCCTTTCCTACTCTAATGACAAGTGCCATGGCAAATGGAGAAAGCATATGCTTACTCCAAATTAAAAGCTAAGACTTACTCTTAAGCCATGGTTCACACTTATGTAAGGTCTGTTGCATCCGAAAGGATTTCTTAAACTAACTATGAATTTAGTCAAGGGTTGTAGGGAAGTCCTGTGGGACAGTGTTCTCATACCCTGTAAAGATTTGTCTCTTGTACTTGTTTAATACAATTCTGATTGACCAGTAGCCAGGGAGGAAGTATAGGTGAGGCGACTAGAACAGGAGAATTCTGGGAAGAGGAAAGGCTCACTCTGCAGTGGTCACCCAGACCAAGAGGAAGCAAGATGAGACTCCCTCACTGATGAAAGGTACCAAGCCACATGGCTGACACAAACAAAATTTATGGGCTAATTTAAAATGTAAGAGTTAATAAGAACCCTGTAGTAATAGGCCAACCAGTTTATAATTAATGTAGACCTCTGTGTGTTTCTTTGGGACTAAACAGCTGTGGGACCAGGCAGGACAGAAACCTCGGTCAACAGGGAGAGAAGAAAAAAAGGAAGAAAGAGAAGGAGCAAAGGTAGAGTGGGGAAATAGAAGGAAGCATGAATGAAGGAGACAAAGACTATGTCTTTATGTCTCTGTAGACTTTATACCCAATTTGCATAGCATAGAGACCTAGCCAAGAGCCATGGATACCACCAATTTCTCCTATGGCTGCTCATTTTTTGGAGTACTACTTCTCAGTCAGATGTTCAAACTTACATGCATGTGTATGTTGTCTGTGATGCCAGGATAACTGAAAATAGCTGGCTCTAGAATGTGGGCTTTCAGGGAGCAGGGTTGGCATCCTCCTACCCTGGCAGATTGCCTTATAGAACACACAACACTGAAAACAGAACTGAAGCCTGCACAACCCTTGCCCATATATTTTAAAACCTGAAATGCATTCAAGACAAATTTTGACTTATTTAAGTTAAGATGTTCTGTAATGAAAATAGAAAACACGTTGGAGTTAATTTAGGCAGAAAGTCTTTTTAATTATGTAGGTATGGTGAGTCAAGATCTAGATTTGGTTTGCTGTCTATTTTGAATTTTAAAATCTATTCCTTAACTCTCTGACATTTGGCAACATGAGTTCCAAACTGTGAGAGTTTATTGTTTTCTTATGTGTGTTAGTTGCTTTTCTTGTTGGAATATGGTAGCAGCTTAAGGGAAGAAAGGTGTGCTTTCATTCACCATTTCAGAGGCTATAGCCCATTCAATGGTGTAGACTTCGTGGTAGGTGGAGAGGCTTCCTGGCCGGAGCTGGCAGTGAATCTGACTCACACACCGGAGGATGAGGAGGCAGGGCTAAGAATGGTATCAGGACCAGGCTTCAGGTCGCACAGCTACATCCCCAGTTATCCAGCCAGGCCTCACCTCCCACTGGTTGCTAGTTCTCAAAATAGCACATACTAGGGATGCACAAATAAAAACCTGAGCCTGTGGGGGCCCATTTCAGATTCCAGCCATCCACATCTGCTTAGAACTGACTAGATTCTTTAGTCTCTCATGGGGGGATTTGGTTGACTTTCAACTTGGCATTATCAGAACTTTTCTCTATTAAAAAATATTAATGGTGTTGAAAATTTTCTTAATTTGACTATATTATGTTACTGTGAATCAAGTATTGTGTGATTCAAAATTATCATTCATTTCTCAATTATATCTTTAAACATAGTTAATTTTAGGTATGGTAAAGAAATCAACCATTGCTCTATCAGTGCCAAAAGAAAGTAAGAAACAGACATTACATGAGACTGTTCTCTCTCCTAATGAAAGGAGGTGTGAGCAGTGAAGTTGAACTGGACTGTGACTGCAGGCACATAGTTTTATGAAGCATGAGACAATGGCTGAGAACCTCTCAGCAACTTAACTCGATAGCAGACCTTCACTTTAGTCTCTAACATTTGAGATTCTCTTCTGACCCTAACAATAAGAGTCTAGGGACAATGTCATCAAAGACTAAGCTAATTAATCTTAGAAGCTTTCTGGCCTGATCCATGGAACAATAGACTTTCTTATCACATGTACAATGTCCAGGTTGATGGAACAGGGATGAGCAGACAGTAATATTATACACAGCAAACCTTATTCACAATGGGATTTTGAACAAATGGGAACAAAACCTAATCTTTCTTATAACATTCCTAAACACAGAGGAACAAAAATATGATGAACTTTTTTATTTCATTCTATCTTAAAACCACCATAAGAGCAAAAAGAATTTGTTTGCATGATTTGTTCGTTTGTCAACACAGGTTCTACTCTGTCACCAGGCTGTCCTGTGATTTGCTATGTGGCCTAGACTGGTCTCAGACCCATGGCAATCCTCCTGCTTCGGTCTCCTGAGAGCTAGAACTGCATGTGTGAGCCACCATACCTGGCTTGGACGGATAGTTTTAAATGATTATTATTTTATGAAGAGACCATGGATTTGTTGTCATCACTGGAAATAAGCTATGGAGAGGGAGGCAGGGACTGGCAGCGAATTAACAATGCATCCATTCTGAAACTGCCAAATAATTAATGGCGACGTGTCTTTATTGGAGGCCAGTGTCAAAAATACCTTCCTGAAAGATAAGGATATTCATCAGAACTGAATTAACTTCCCAAGGAAATAAAAAGAAGCTTATTTTGCCAATGCACAGTAATTTTATCTCCTCATAAAACATTCACCACGTCTAGAATACATGTATCATTGTCAGTGCTCAACTTGGGCCCAGGAGCTGAGCAGATAACTCATGCTGTATGCAATCATTGCTGTGTGGGATGTCCTGGGCAACTTGTCATCGAGCTCTGTATTTATCTTCCTCTATATTTCCATCATGCTAAAAAATCATGTATCCTCTAGCCATGTTCACTACTTGACTGAAAACTGCATAAATATCTCCCAAATTATACAACTGTTCTATTTCAGAAGTTATTCGTAAATCAACGTTCGGAAGGTCAAAAATACTACATTTTATGTAGTCAAGATATACAATGGAAATGTTCATGAAAAAGTGAGTGGGGTAGATATAAAAATACATGAGCTGAGGTCGGTATTCCAGAGATGGGGGGGCACAAACACTGACCACAACACCACCCTGCCTTTTACCAGAAATCAGGACAGTAGGGCTATGCAAGTGGAGCCCTGGGACTGAAGCCAGCCATTCATTTTACTGCAAGCCTACAACTACTCTTTTCAGTGAAGTCTGTTTTGAAAGTAAAGAAGAGCTTGCCATTTGCAGGAAATGCATGCAACTCGACATCATGATGCTAAGTGGAATTAGCCAGACGCAGACAAATGTCACCTTTTTTTCCTCAGGTGTAGTAAAGCCTAAATTTGTGTGTGTGTGTGTGTGTGTGTGTGTGTGTGTGTGTGTGTGTGTGTGTGTGTGTGTTGCAGATCATGAAACTAGAAAAGGCTTCGGGAAAGAGGAAAAAGTCTTAAGTAAAATGGAAAGCATTAAAATGCAATATAGGTAGTTTAAAAAAAAAAACAAAGTTAGGTCTACTTGGAAGAAATCAGTTTGAGGAGGGAAGAAAGCACAGGGGTGGGCAGGACCAGGCAAATAGGATGAAAGGGTAACGCTGCATCTGAGTGAAGATGCTGAAGGATAATGCTGCATCTGAGTGAAGATGCTGAAGGATAACGCTGCATCTGAGTGAAGATGCTGAAGGATAACACTGCATCTGAGTGAAGATGCCACACTGAAATCTGTGAATTGGTGTGCTAGCCTAAAACCTCATGAAAACATTTCAGAAGAGAAGAGGAAAGAGGCAGAAGGGCCAGTGCACTTCTGTAATCCTAGCACTAGAGACACTAGGGCAGAAGACCCCAGATTCACGGCCAGAGTGCACGTAGGAAGGTCATTCCTCAAACAAATAGGAAAACCAAAGGGAAGTCATTTCTTGCCCTCCACCTTAGTGCTTGCCAGAACTTCTAATTTCTTTTTCTGTACTCCTGAGCCAAGTAAAACCACCAAATCTTTGCTGGCTGTGAATGTCTGGTTTGCGGATGCCTGGGGAGGGGTATTAGTGTGGGCTAATTCCTCTTATTTAGAGACTGTCTTGTGATGGGAGTTGAGGGCCAGCGATATTTCCTGCCCTGCCTGGATTTTGTGCCATATTTCCCCCAAAATATGACAAGTCTTTGTCTTTTATAATTTAACAATAGCAGCTCTGACGGTAGCGCATCCAATTTTCAAACATTTCTCAGACCATCCAATGCTTGCTTAAAGTACATGAGAAAGAGTGTCTGCAGGTGCATAACACAGATGCACTGAGACTTTTAATGAAAAAATAATAATAGAAATTGAAAATAAGAGACTCAAAGCCAAACAAAGCCCACTTCTGGTTTGATGTTAATATCTACCATGTGCCATTTTTAATAGAAACCAGATTTCATTTACTAAAATTTGTTTTCCTAGTTAAAAAAAAAACATAATTATTTCCTGTGGCAGGGAGTTCTGGTTTAAAAAAGGGGGGGGCAATAACCTAATTTAAACAGAAAAAAAATCAGAAACTGGAAAAAACGTCTAATGAGTTCGAAGTAAACACTGGGATGTAAAATGCCTCTTGGATTTCTGTGTGTATCCAATAATATGCTGTCATGTCTATACCATAGTATACAAGATCGTGTGAGCTATAGGAAACCTTTGAGAGCCCAGTGTGGTGGTGCTTATTTGTGAATGGTAACACTGAGGAGACGGAGAGCAGAATGAAGATCTTGTGTTCTAGGCGAGCTTTAAGAGTCCAGGAGGCTTTGTGTCAAGATAAAATCGTTAAGACCCTATTCATGACGCTTCCGATGACTTATCCAGTAGGGGATGTACAAGAAACACCCCTTTAGTTCACTGTCATTCAGTGGCTTGTCCAGTCTTGCAGGATTCCTTGCTCCAGGAGAGTCCACAGACCCAGGCCGGCAAGGGCAGTATTGCCTCCTGCCTTGAGTGAGGGAAGCAGTCTGAGAAGAGCTGTGCATGAATGTTGGTCACCTGGCGCTGGTGCAGCATTCTGTGGGCGGGGCCTACGGAGACGATGAGGGTATCAGCGAGCATCGGGGTTAATGCCAGGTAAGTCTCTTCATCAGATTTTTCGATAGCTTGTTTTTATTGTAATTGTCAAGTTGGGAGCTTAGGCCCCAGCCCCTTGAATCTATCCTAGCCTCTTGACCCTGAGAGTTAGCACTCTGGACTCCAAATTCCAGCAGGCCAGGTCCTGACCCCTCCCTGGGGGTGGGGTCAGGACCACTTTTTTCCCCAGGGTATTTAAATGAGCTCCCAAAAGAGGAACAGGTGGTCCCTTTTCCTCCAGGTGGTTTGCGCAGCTTCCCGGTTCCCCCTAGGGGCCACCTGAGAGTTAAACCTGGATATTTCTTAATTTGGCTTGTTTTGATTTGACTTGATTGGGAATCTAGCATAGGCAGGGAGCTCGCATTAGGAAATATTCCTAACAGTAACTTTTAGGGGGATCATTTCACACTGGATGGGGGAGAGGAAACTGACTCTTTGGTGATGTGTTTTTAAAAGGTTGTGGGGGGGGGATAATCTTAAAAGCTCAGAGTTCAGAGAGACAGCTCTACTCCAAGGTAAAAATGAGGCCCAACAGAGGACCTGACATTTTAAAGGGAATTTAGGAGAATAATATTTTAAGAGGGGATGGAAGGTGTGTTTTAGGACAGAAATACAGCTTACATTTAAAGCATAGTTGCCAGGATGCATGTGACAAGCAAGGTTCAAGGTGATTCTGAGCTCCTGTGTGGAACTGGAGAAATCTGAAATCAAAAGCAAGCAGATTGGTTGGTTCAGTTCTGGTTTGAATGTGAAACATGCCCGTAGGCTCTTGTGTTTGTACTCTTGGTTCCTATCCGATGGTACTGTTTGAGAGAGTTGCAGATTCTTTACCAGATGGCACCTTGCAGGAGGATTGGGTCACTGTGAGTGGGCCATGAGACATTATAGCTCAGACTCACTTTCTATTACTCTCTGAGCGTCCTAAGCACTGATACAATGTTGTCAGCCATCCTCCTGTTCCTGGTTCCTTCCCTCCTGCTGCTCTGTCTTCCCTATCTCCGCAGACAACATCCCTCTAGATCAGAAAGATACAAATGCAGACAAGAGTGTTCGCCACTCTTCCTTTTCGGCATCCCCAGCATATGGCATCCCAGCTTCACTGAAAGAATATTCTCTGGCAAGACTTGCCACATACGTGTTGGTGAAACAGTTGAGATGCCAAACAGGTGGGCACTGTTGCTCAAACCCAGCACCATGCAGCTTCTGGTCCTCCTGGTTTCTACATCTTTTCCCATGGTCCCATGCTTGACCCAAGAGGTTGCAAATTAAACAGGTATCTCAGATGTTCAATACAGCCTGAGAGTATGATAATGCATTCTGAAGTTGTTACTAAAGAAGAGGGAGATTAAACATGAAGTGCTGAAATCCGGATGCTGCCTTACTCATATCAAGCTGTTTGAGTTTATTGGATCATGAAACCCTGGGCTCAAATTAGACTGCTTATTAAAGAAAGTCGCCCCTGGGGGCTAGAGAGATGCTCAGGGGTTAAGATCTCATGCTGCACTCGCAGAGGATCTGAGCTGGTTTGTACCTCATCAGGCAGCTCACAGCCGCCTGTAACTCCTGCTCCAGGAGTCTGCTTCTGATCCCCACAGGCACCCAAATGTGTGTTCCTACACACAGAGAGAAGGGCATACAACTGTGTGCACAGACACGTATACACGCACACACACACACACACAGAGAGAGAGAGAGAGAGATAGAGATAGAGATAGAGAGAGAGAGAGAGAGAGAGAGAGAGAGAGAGAAATATATGTTTGTGTGTGTGTATAGAGATGAGGATTTGGGGTTTTTTTTTATTTGTT
The DNA here is from genome assembly GCF_000317375.1 of Microtus ochrogaster. Taxonomy (NCBI): domain Eukaryota; kingdom Metazoa; phylum Chordata; class Mammalia; order Rodentia; family Cricetidae; genus Microtus; species Microtus ochrogaster. Next base: position 47,012,261 of record NC_022013.1, on the reverse strand, counting down.
TGTTTGTTTTAAAGAAAGCCGCTCATTCTGCATCCTCAGGTGGGCTACTGAACATTCCCAGGCATAGCCTCATCCTACAGGGAGATCATTTCCAAGCAGAGCCTTTGCCCAGTTCACAAACCATTCATCTTGCAGACTCCTCCAGTCCCCAGGGATGCAGCGCCCCCTCCTATGAGTGCACAACAAAGCCCCAGGAAGTTGCTACCCAGACTGCACAGGAAGCGAAAGCCAGGGGAGCCAGGTTCCTTGCATCAAAGTGGCTCATTAAATAATTCAGTTAACAGCCTCTGCCAAGACCCGGGTGCCGCTTAACTACTTGCTTGCTTGCTTCTCTCTCTCTTTTCAACTTTCTTTTAATTGAAAATCCAAACCAGGCATGTCACAGCCTGGGAAGTCAGGCCACTTGAAGACATTTTGTGACTGTCTCATTAGGTGTCCAGCCACTGAAAAATGTATGATGGTTGAAGACAAGGATGCGGGAGTAAGCAACTGCAGAAAAAAAAAAATAGATTTCCCAACAATGCCTAATGAGGGAAACAGGACTTAGAAACACAACTCGGATTCTTCCTTAATGAGCGAAGCCATGAGTGGGCATCCATACAGATATCCTAGGAGCCCAAGAGTGATTCTGGGAAATGAGATCTGGGCCAAATGGCGTCAGTAGTAGGCAGGACACCCAGCAAGACAGAGACAAGGCCTGCCCATCATTGTTGCCTTAAAAGATTGTGAGAGCACACGAGGAGTCCAAATTTTGTGCCTTAAGAATGAGGTAGAGCCCATGGAGCAATTTAAGTCTGAAACAGGGAACCAGTGCTGTGGGAGTCGGAAGAAGGGCTTGATTTGGATACAAACCTGTGCGTTTGAAAAGAGCTGGGTTCTCAGGGTGCCCAGACACAGTGGTAATGCCCAGCAGTGGCCAGGGCAGATACACCAGGAACCCACAGCCCTGTGCTAAAGGCCTCTTCTGAGGGCTACAAAAGACTACCTTCAAAATAAGCTATTCATCCCAGAACTAAAAATTAAATTCCAGAGAATGCAAGCAGAATACAAACCAGTCCATCTGAGCAATCTGGCTCCATTCTGAAACTAACTATTCCGGGTTTCATGAAACCCTTCACTTTCTTACACAAGTCACCCCTGGCTCTAGGGAGTTCTGTTTCCCTCCAGCGGAAAACAGAGTTTGGTTGAAATGCTTGAGGGTGCCATCTCTCCTGGGGCCACACAGGTCAGGTGGGAAGAGCAGAAGTTCTGTGCTTTCCTGGGGTTTAAATTTATGGCATTTACTTCTCGAGTCAAAATTTTGATGATGAGTAAGAGGCACAGATGGGTTTATGAGCTGAGACATGGGCATGGGGGTGGCAGGGGTTATGGAGTTGCCGATTCCCTCCTAGAAGGAAACAGGACCCTTTCCATGGGGTCCTGCCCAGCATCCTAAAGTCATAAATCTGGTGGCACCCCAGATCAGTACTAGGTCTGGCAAACTGGATGAAACCTGATGGTTTCTCAAGAGAGGCTGTGAAGTCACCACCTCAAGCAGGGTGCTTAACACTAGCTTGGAGTCTCGGTCATTGAATTGTTCTTTACAGTTTATTTTTCCTTTCCAGCTCCCATGCACCACCTGATATATCAGCGTCTGTGTTGTTAAGTAACAGAAAGACTCTGTGCTCAGCATCACCATGATTAAGGGCTTGAAGCACTCATTGCCTAGAGGTTCAGTCTTAGAATTGAAATTGATACATACAGCTACATTACTACGATTTAGATCTGTAGTAATTTAAAGCTATCATGTCTTTTCTCTGTGACAGGTGTCCCACTATGATCCAGCTGGAGGTGGAGGGGGGTTCTTCCTGCAAAGATCTAGGACATCCCCATTGCTCTGACATATCAAGTTCCAGTCTCGTCTCCATTCTGTGTGTGTGTGTGTGTGTGTGTGTGTGTGTGTGTGTGTGTGTGTGTCCTGGGGAGTGTGCACCTTGTTTTTCCTGCTTGAGAAAAGCAACCCTTTCCACCCCAGAGCAGAGCCGGCTCCATCTATTTCTGTGTTCTGTTGGTAATGTCAAATCCATTCTGGTTTTACTTGAAGATAGCCTGCTTTCTACATAAGTGTGTGTTTCCTATTCTAACTTAGAAGCATGATTCACAGCTGCTTCTGAGTGGGTTCCTAACCTGATTCTGTAACTCTGCCTTTCCCACATTGCTCTGTCATAGAACATCTCCTTTCCCTCATCTCTCTTCCATGGGAAATCTTCTCCTTTCCCACATCGCTCTGCCATGGAAAATCTCCTTTCCCACATCTCTGTACCATGAGAGATCTTCTCATTTCCTGGCTTGGTGATGTCCATTTTTACACAGCTCCCTGGGAAATGGTCTACAGTGAGAAACTGTCTGAGTTTGTCCTGTCTCAACACATCTTTCATCTTCTCATCCTTGACTTACTGGGAGGCAAGTTTTAAAGTTCCATTGAGTTTTCCATGGGACGTAAAGTTGGTGGTTTGTCTTCTGGCAGACTCTAGAAGGAAGCGAGTCTGAAGCCTTTGCAACTGGGTTTTCTATGTGACTCTGTAGGTATCACCCTCCTCTTGCTGGAGAAGAGCCCTGCCATTTCTAATAGTCCGCCTTTCTCAGCAAGACTTTTCGTCTTCAAAGTGATCATTTTTACTAGTCTCAGAAACTTACCTTCCATCACTTTGGTAATCGTCTTCTTCCCCATCCCTCCCTCCTCAAGAACAGCCAACAGGAAGATGGTATGGACCACAAATGTGAGCTGCATATGGAACTTTAACTCTTCCCCTGGCAACCAGCTCCTTGCCCAAAAGGGATACCCCAAGGCCACGTTTCCAGGGTGTCTGATCTTCACTATGGCTTTGTTTTGGAATGTTGCCAATTTACAATCTGTGAGCACTTTTTCATTCTTTGAATAAAGCATCGAGAATCTGGAAACACCCAGCCCAGACAATAATGCTTCTAACCCTCCCTTCACAGGGGAGGATGACACATGGACATGGGACACCCTCTGCCTAACCTGATCCAGAAGGGTCACCTACAGTTTCTACTCTATGAGGCTACTTCAGTTTCAAATCCCCTTTCTGGTATTTTAGTGTGGGGTTATGGATATGTGTATTCAGTGTTCTGTCTTGAATTAGCAGTTCCTTTAGATTGTTTTAGAATGCTCTGTTCTCATGAAGAGAAGAGAAGGTCCTTGAATAGCACGTTTAAAATTATTACTCAGAGAAAAGGATTGAAATCTCAACATGTCCCAGTTCGTCCAGGAGAGCAAGTGATAGAAGCACAGAGCCATTTCTTGTCACTCTGTGGTGTCTGATGTCATTAACCTCAGCTGTTGACTTTATTTATTAACAGAGGAGCAAACTGAGCCTCTGGAAGAAAATGTCATTTGTATGACATGCCACACTTAATTCTTCATTTCCGTCTCAAGCATATCCATTAGCCTCTGTGGAGCAAGCAGTTGGACCTTGGTGTAGTAACAGGTATGTGAATCAAAATGTACAAAAACTATGCTCTCTCTGAGACAGAGGGTGTAACTTCCACAGTCCCATGAAGAAAAGCAAATGGAGGAATCATTAGCCCAAGGGCACACCTTGTGGATTTAAATGTAATCTTTTAATTATCTCCCAAAATAATCTATGACTTAACGATTCGGTTGCAGAGTTTCAAATTTCAAAAGATTGCTTTTCCTAGAGAAAGACAAATTACGCACTGTGGAGTTGGGATTCAATTCCAGCCCTCGAAATCCAAAGTGCATGCCATTGCTCATGATCAGAAGCCCTGGAACAAGTGCTCAAAGTCCCATTGGTGTGCATTGAATCTCTGTAGACTCAGATATAACATGGAGTTCAACTAAAGCATGTTAAGTAATTGGTAGGTCACAAGAGGGCTGGAGTCTAGGCAGTTTACGGAAGTGTGCTCGGCGTAACTGTTCGCTGTATCCTATCAGCAAAATAAAAGTGAGTCTGACCGCTGTCATCCATCTTCCGGAAGACGACAATGGGGAGAATTCTGAAACTGTCATCTATCTCTGTACCCACTCCACTGCTAGCACGCATGATTGACAAATCTCCCGTACAATGCAGGCAGGCCAGTACCTTAGACTTCCCTTAGCTGTCCATCAACCCTGGGAAGGTGTCACCACTGGGAGATGCCAAGGGATCATTTCTAGTGAGGTCCTCTTCAAAACACAGCCCTGATGACATATTCTCTTTTATGAATTACGTGGGCGCACCGGTACACATACCTCTCTCATTTGCACCTTGCTCCCAAGTAAATTCATCGCTAAACACTAGCGAACACAACCTTAGCATCCCTTCAGAGTTTATGCTTCAAGTATTTTAGAGTCCATCAGTGACCCCACATGCCCGGGGAGGTCCACTTTTCTTACATTTCTTATTATGAATGTATTTGCTGCAAGCTGTCTAAAGGGTTTTTAAGTTCCAGGGGAAAACACGAAATCCTTGAAACAAAATAGTGGTTCTTGGGTTTCAGTGGGCCAGGGATTTGCCGGAGGGATGATAACAAAACTATAAAAAGGCATCTCCAGGGGTGTCAGAGGAAGAACTGTCTCAATTGTGCTGACAATACGGGAATCCAATTTGAGCTCATCAAAAGTGTTCTCCTTTTTTACATATCAAAAAAGTTAGGCCCTGGTATGGAGTCCCCATTTCAAAAGTGGAAGATGGCACCAGCTGTGCTAGAGATGGGCGGGGCCATCAGGGGAGCCTTCTGACCAATTCCGTTCTTAAGTTCCAAGAGAAAAAATAACAAGGAACACCTGTGCAGTTAGAGAGTCATAAAAGTCCGAAGAGGCAAGCAAGCATTTCACTGTTCCCATGCTCGTCTTTGGGACATTAAGGCTGTATAACGACAGTGATAACCCAAACCATCACCGTTGTGTGCTACAGTGCTGGACTAAGTGCGCATGATTCTTTGTTGTGTCACTCCGCGAGCAAACACACGTGAGTCGGTGCTCACTCCAAGCAACAGCTGTATGGAAAGTTGTAGCTTTGCCAACCAACTAGTTCCTCAAAACTAACCCGCTGTTCATGAAGATGAAAGACCATTTTCTCCATATCGCCAACAATCCCATTTATCTTGACACACATGACACGCACATGACACACGCATGACACACACATTGGCAAACACATGACAAGTATATGATGCGCACATGGCAAACACATGGCACACACATGACGCACATAAACGTGCACATAAAAACACATGGCACACACAAGACAAATTCATGACACACGCGTGAAGCACACATGACAGACATATGACACACACACATGGCATGCACTGCACTCAACTAGACCAGAAAAGAATATACTTGTCCAGACTGGTCCAGACCAGACCCGTCTCAACCAGACCAGACCGATCCAGACCCGTCCACAGACCAGACTGGTATAGACCGGGCCAGACTGGACCAGACAGGTCTCGACCAGACAGGACCAAATGGTTCCTGACTGGACCAGACTGGTACAGACCGGACCAGGCCGGTCTCCACCAGACCAAACCAGACCAGTCCAGACTGGCCTCCACCAGACCAGACTGGACCAGACCAGTCTCGACCAGATGGGTCCAGACTGGTCTCAACCAGTCTGAACCGGACCAGACCAGTATCGACCAGACCAGACTGGTCCAGACCAGTCCAGTGTGTAAAGCTTATGTCTTCTTGGATTAACTTATACTATAAAAGATACTATGAGTAAACACCATTTTCACATTTTAAACACATTAATGTACTTTAAAAAGAAATCTCGCCGGGCGATGGTGGCGCACGCCTTTAATCCCAGCACTCGGGAGGCAGAGGCAGGTGGATCTCTGTGAGTTCGAGACCAGCTGGTCTACAGAGCTAGTTCCAGGACAGGCTCCAAAGCCACAGAGAAACCCTGTCTCGAAAATCCAAAATAAATAAATAAATAAATAAATAAATAAAAAGAAATCTCTTGGTCACTTAAAAATTGGAATGCTTACCTAGACAGGCTGTAAACTCACTGTTTCTAACGTCATTGTAAAGGACCAATGCAAATTGCAGAACTGAACTGCAGCCACATTCAGCATTCTATTGTTTTAATTTATCCTAAACCTCTGCACCATAGTTTGATGGGGTTGCCACCTTGTTTTTGTCATCACTCATAGAAGCTTTTCCTAAGACACCATTTCATCAAAGCACTTGCTGCTTCCACAGAGGACTTAAGTTCAATTCTTAGCACCCCTATGGTGTCTCCCAACCAGCAATAACTTTGACTTTTCATTTTAACTCAAAAACTAATGTGTATTTGAGTTATGGGCTTAGGTTTTTATTTTTACAAGAAAATATTAACTTTTAAATAGAAAAATAAATATGGTAAGAAATAATATTCTCCCAAAGTTCTAATTCCCTAAACCAATCTTGTTTTCTGTCCTCTGAAAGAAATATTAAGATTTTGTTTATATATTCATGGACTACTAATTTTAAATCAAGATATTACTAAAAAATTCTGAGCTATTAGATCACTAAATAATATTTAAGAGTCATCATACATAGAAATTTTAGTAATTGAATTCATAAGAATAACTTAAATATTTAATTGAGGTATGTAAGTGGAAATAGTATATATTAAATGCATAGATTCAATTTAAAATATTTAAATGAGTTTAATTAACAGAGTTAAAATTTTGTAATAACTCTGCTTACTATGATATTGCTTCTTCACACACTCTCAGGGAATTTTTATTTCCCAGCTGTACTAATATATGAGATTGAGATGGTATCTTATTGACTTTTGCCTCTAGGAATGTTTCATTTGCTGTAAGATGGCTAAGGCCAGGAGTAGAAGCAAGGCCCTCTGAAGAGGGGAGAATCATGGAGCTGAGGTCCAGACATCATCCAGGGACAGGACATGTCCAGGAAAGCTACCTGACCCGTCTCAGGCTGAGACAGAGCCAAGAAAGGCAGCTCGATTACAACAAAGCACTAGAGCAGGGTTTCTCAACCTGTGGGTTCTGAAGGGATCACATAGCAGATATTTACATTGCAATTCATAACAGAGGCAAAATTACAGTTATGAAGTAGCAATGAAATAATTTTCGGGTTGGGGAAGGGTCACCACAACATGAGAAGTGTATTAAAGGGTCACAGCATTAGGAAGGTTGAGAAACACTGTTCCAGAGTTTTGGGGACTTATTTTCTATCAAGTCCCTTTCAAATGGGCTTTTTAAATCAACTACATTTAACAATAAAGATGTAAAAACCAAGCTCACAGCGTTAATGAATAACTGTGAATACGAATACCACACGCTTTTCCCCTTGAGTCTACACTTAAGATTGACCTACTGGCTAGTTCTCATAGTATTGGAAGGTGATATATAAGGAGCTGGGAGAGAAAAGTCATCCACCACCTTACCCAGGCATGAATCAATCCCGTGAGCTTCCATAATGACTGGCATGGAAAGCTGTGCCCATCAGGGCGATAATAGCACGAATATTATGTGGGTAACCAACTAATTTCTGGTTGCATCCAAGGCCCACTCCATGGGAATGAACTCATTCCTGGTTCTAGAAAGTTGATTAAGAAATGGTGACTAAGGAAGCCATAGACCTAACGGGGAAAACTCAATATCAATTTGTTAAGTGGACAAGTGACTGAACTACTTTTTAAAGATTGGTGTTTGTAACCAAAGCTTAGTGCCACTCTCCACGTTGTCAGAAAAGCTCCATCCTGCAATGTGTGACAGCAGTTAACGAAAAGACACAACTTGGTTGGGCAGCGCTGACATGTGCGCACTGTTAATCCCAACACTTGGGACACAGAGGTAGGAGGATTCCTGTGAGTCTGAGGCCAGCCGGGTCTACAAAGTGAGTTCCAGGACAATTAGGACTGTTACACAGAGAAACCCTGCCTCAAAAAAAAAACAAACAAACCAAACAAACAAACAAATTGCAACTTGCTGAAATGTTAAGAATCAGGTGGCATGCTCAGTCCTAAGTGAGTCATCTATATCATCCCCTGTATGGCTTGGGGACATCATGGAAGGGAAGCAGAAGGATCTGAGAGCCAGAGGACGGGAGCCCATCTTCCTTGTTAATGTTCATTGTGGGGAGGGATGTCAATTTCTTCTATGTTGTAGCTACCAATAAATCATCTATATTCCAGGAAATAACATCTCATCCATACTCATACAGCAACATTAATTAAAATCAGAAGCACAGAGAGAGACAGACAGACAGAGGACACAGAAATAGAAAGAAAACTTGTTAGAAAGAAGAAGGGTTTCAGCAAGAGAAAAAATGGGGATAAAATAAGATCATGGGAGGGCTGAAGGTTCTTGAAATTCACTATATACATTTATGAAAAGAAGAAGAAAGATAAAAAGACTTACTATGTTTGCCTTACCAAATATCTGCTTTTATCCCAGCTCACTATAAACAGCATGTCCTATCTTTTATAAATTTCAAAGTAAGCTATAATATCAATGTGTTCCACCACAAATACTTGCTATGTGTATCACTAACTATAGCTCAATATTTAACACATTTTAGATAAAATTCATATGTAAGAGATCTGCTTTTTACCAACAGATGCATGTTGTGTAATCCAAATACTACTAAGATTTAGAATGTTTCCATCATCACCAACGAGTCCTCCAACCTCTTCCCAGGCAACCATGTAGACACACACACACAGAGGCACACACAGAGGCACACACACATGCACAGAGGCTCACACAGGCACCCACAAACACAGGGATCCACACACGCCCCCTACACAAAAAGGCAACCCCATACACACAGGTATCCACACATAGAGAGACCCCCCTCCCACACACAGGTACACCCACACCCCTACACAGGCACCCGCATACACACACAGGCACCACCCACACAAGGTACACACACAAGCACCTCCCCCCACAGGCAACTCCCACACACATATACACAGGCATTCGCACACGTAGGCATTCCCCCAAACACACACATAGCCCCCCAGGCACTCCCATACTCACAGACACCCACCCACACGGGCACACAAACACACATCTACACATACCATGTCCCCACTACCCCACAGGCACACATACACAGAGTTCTGCCCACACTCATGCAGGCAATACACACAAAGCAAGCACGCATGCATGTTCGCAGGCACACAGGCACGCAGACACGCAAGCAGGCTGCAGCCACTGTTCTGAACCTTTCTAACACGTTTTTTTCATTTGCCTTTCTAGAGTTCCACGTGAATTAGATCTTAGGGTACATATTCACATCTGCAGAATGCTTCAGGGATTCAGCCATGCTGTCATGGGTATTGGTGGTTTGTCTCTGTTCGTTGCTAAAAAGTATCTCACGGCAAAACTAAGCATACATTTTCTTGTTGATGGATTTTTAGATGGTTTCCTGGTTTAAATTACTGTAAACAAAATCTGTTACTCAGGGTCACTGTCTGGGCTGACTGGGTGTTCCCGGGATCATGGTGTCTTGTTCAACACATTGCAGAGGCACGCAGGTTTGCAGAGCAGCAAGGAGCATTGTTAAACAGCAGAGCAACAGTGCAGGTCAGATGCACAGCGGCTAGCAGCGGGCTCCTGGAGCTGGCGTCAAGAGCATTGGTCTAGCTGAGGGCCTTGCTTTACCGGCTCTGAGCCAAGGAGGCTGACACAGGCTTTATAGTGTGAATAGTTCTGTCTTGATTGACAGCCTAGGGCTATGTAAATTTTACACACAGTGAATTTCTCTTCTTGCAATGCGTCCGGTTTTAATATATGTATGCTTAATTCTGCAGAGGCATAAGATGGTAAATAAAGACCTTTTGCCTGAAAGTTCACTCCGAGAACACATTTTTCTTTACTGTACCTGCACCCCAAACCAAGTCAGGCCAACTCAGACCCCTGTCTCCTATGCCTGGGCCATGTTTCAATAGAAACGGGTGTTGCCACAGGACTGTCAAAGAGTGAAGCCATCTATCTCTTCCTCTTGAAAGGGAGTGTTGTGCTCGCCTGCCATGAATCTAATATGAGTATAGCCGTGCAAGTATTCTGTGGAATATGTTTGCGGTTATTCTGGAAAATACATAGGCATGGAATTGCTGGGTGATCAGGGTGCGTGCTTAGGTCTATAATAATCTATAATAATCTTCTAGACCTTTTCTAATGACTGGTGTTCCATTGTATAGTCTCATCAGGGAACACCCGTAAGGGCAGGCATGATTCCCTCCAGGTAGTCATCAGATCTTAAGCATCTTTTCTATGTTTCCTGGCTAAGAGGGGTAGTGGAATCCCATTAAACTTTGGATTTTTTTTATGCCTGAGAATACTGTGTTTTCTTCTGAGACTTGCCTATTCAAATACCTTGCTCATTTTTCTAAATTGGAGATTTTACTATTTTGGTAAATATTTGGGTGTTACCTCAGGGGAGTTAACTTTATGCAAAAAAAAAGTGAGTCATTTGTCAGATACCTATTTTGAAAGTATTTTCTCTCAAATTATAGCTTATCTCCCCCTTTTTCATTTCCTTTATGGGGACAATTTAGACATCAGCAAATCTAATTCACCATTTCCCATTTTATGATGATCACCCTCTCTAAATAGGAAAGCAAGAAGATGGCCTAGTGTTTTCCACAGAAGAGCAGCTTGGTGGTGTGTTAGGACATTGGATGGGCAATCCATCTCTAATGCCTCTATTTAGCATAGCAGTGGGATGGTGGTCCCCTTCCCCAGGCACACTGCCTTACTCTGACTTGACCCACACAGCATCAGCAGCAGTTGTAACTAAGGCTAAACCTCAGCAAAGCAGCCACGTTCCATCCCCAGGGTTGGTTACGGTCTGTGTCCCTTCAGTCCCGTCTCTGGGGTTGGATAGGCGTGTCTGCATCCATTCTTAAGAGTTCTACCCTGTTGATACTTAAACCTGAGGAGACGCTTGCTGAGCCAAGGAAGCCAGAAAACTCCTTTGGTCCTAAGCATCCCTCTACATGGCATATGAACGCCTGGAGTCCCATCTGCTATGTGAACAAACTGTGATCCATTTCCTACCCCTTTTATGAGAGATGGGAGTGGGTTTTTAGAGCTTGAACAATAAATTTGTTTGTTACCAAAACAAAAAGATAAAACCAGGCCTGGTATGCTTGTAGTTCTCTCTTGCGGGCAGAGGGATGCGGGGCCTGACACAGGGTTGTGGTGACAATACATCTCTTTAGAGGTTTGGTCCACACTTGGAGGGCAGTCTCTTTTTTTAGTGCTGTCTGATGACAGCTAGAGAAAAGGAAACTTTGAAGGTTCCCAGTTCCAACCACAAACTGGGTTTCTGCTGAACAGTCCCGGAAGGGCTGTCCCACTGTGCTCTTGTCTTACTCTGTCTCCTGTAATGGCTTCTGCTGTCCTATTCTACACACGACAGTAAGGCGCAGAAAAATATTATAGAGTTAAAACATGAAAATTATGTAATGCAGCCTTCTTTAAAGCGTTTTTGCAGAGATGATTTTGTCTTTGAAAGAGAAATAGAAGGAAAACTATGTACTCAAATGAATTTAAGACCAACTAGACCCGAAAAGCAAGTCTTGCTTGCCACAGGGTACCCAACAAACTGGGCAAGTGGATATAGATGGTGCATCTTCTTAGTTTTGTTACGTTCTTGATTTGCTTGATCGCACATATATTTTCTTTTGAAAGCAAAAGCAGTCTGTGGAAACGAGTCACGCTTCCTGTGGGGAGTGAGTCCCAGCTTGCAGAAGGGAGCGTGACCTCGGGATCATTGTGTTAGGGTTGCCCATCTGTGGGTGGTCAGAAGGACTCTCACAGACACCCATCAAAGGCCACCAGATTGGCTCTCATGGATCTTAAAACTCACATCCGAAGCTCATCTTTTAATGTTCCTGCAGCCCCTTCCTTTTTTTATCACCCCACAGCTTCCTTGTAACAAGCCTCTAGCTACAAACTGGGTTAATATTTCAAACAGGAGACTTTTAATTATGGTAGCTCTCCAATAGAACAAGGCAAAAACTACCTGGAGGCTTGAGAGGGATGGTGTTGTGCAGAATGAATTGGCTATACATCTAAGTAGGAAGAAAATCCCTTGTATCTCTTTAACCCTCTTATCCTTTCTAATACTATACAGTTGGGAAATTCTACCAAGAAAAAAAATCCATTAATAATGAGCTTAAAACCGAATATAAAGGTTTTCTGATTTGAATGTGTACCAGAGAGTAACATCTGAAGATCAAAACAGACCCCTTAAGTCATGCAGCTGAGATTATGACTTGAGAATTGAATAGCGATTGTCAGTACCTCAATGTCTGTTCAAGCCAGAGCCAATTCTTACTCCCAGTGAACCTCACTGCGTAGGTCTGGAGGGCAGGCTTGGAATCTGTCTTTACAAGTAATGTCCTGGGCCAAGCCCTGTGAAATGCTGACACAGTCTTCATGTTCCTCAAAACCATAGAGAGAGCAACTGGAGCCCTAAGGTGACTCAGGAGCTGAGTCCCACCCTCCTGGTTCTGAGGTCAACACTCTCCCCATCACCAAGCCCTGGACTTGGAGCAGTTAATAAACCGAAGAGGCCTTTGAGTTTTCTTACATCAAAACTAGTTGCTCACATAAGATAGGATGATCTGAAATTGCCTGCCATCTTGAAAGTGGGGTCTGCGTGGAGAAGGATGGGATGGCCAGCCCTGTTACTGCAGTCAGTGAGGCACTCCACACAGGGGCTCCTCAGCTTGGTAGAACCTGCTATATGCTTAGCCATTTGTATGTTCATCTACAGAAGACACTTTCTATCTTATTATTAAGAACATGCTTACCGGAGCAACCTGTTCTGAATTATTAGGAAGTGAATTCAACGTCTAACTTATTATAAATGTACTACATCTGAAAACAGTTGAAATCCAAGCTGCTGGGCAAGCTTGCGAGAGGCTTTTCTTATTCATATTATTTGAGGCAGGAAGACATTCCCTTAATCTGGGCCGCCCCTTCTTGTGGCCTCCTGCATAAGAGGATGTAGAAAAAGAAAACTGCATCATTGCCCGCTTGCCCCTGCTCTCACTGGAAACTTTGTCTTCCCTGTTTCTGAGGAACTCCTTCACCAGTATTAGAACCAGTGTGTTTGGGATTCCAGCATAGACTTAAAGACCAGCAGCTCTCCAGGGATCATGCAGGACTCTAGTGCTATGGGACTATTGAGACATCCAGCCTCACAAACTGAATAACTACCTGTTTCTCAGTCTTTCCATGGTGACCAAGCCATTGTTAGACTCCTAGAACCATAGTCACTAAACCAGTCTAATAAATCCCATATCTTCTATGAATACATATATAGATATAGAGGTATAATCAGCTCTGTTCCTTTAGAGAAACCTGGCTGATATGATGGCTGAGCCATCAGCATTCCAACTTTCTGAGCCTGGCAGGCAGATCTTTCCACACAGTTTAACTTGACCATCTGCTGGCAGGGGCTTGGGTAAAGGTTGCTAATTGCTGCTGCCATCCGACAAATTGAGAAATGTGATCATTTCCTTTCCTATAGCAAAGTATAAATTTTATCTCTCTCTCGGTTACCAGGAAGCAGACAAACAAACCCCTTCCTCGACCAGCAACTACTACACTGATGATTTTAGTCTAATCACTTGTGCTCTTTTCTAACTGGTCCCTTGAGGTCTTCCTTGATTGTCCTGTTCATATTTTTACTAGATTTCAGCGGCACATACACTGACTCCAATTTTGTTTTTACTTTCCCAAATACTCGTTGAAAAGGAGCAAAATATGAATATGAATACTCCCATTGAAGTTAAAGTCAAGTGTGGCAGCTGCTGCCCTGCCTCCCCAAGGTCCTCTCCCTTCCCCCAAATAATTTATTCTTTGTATCAAACCAGAGATAAGATCCTGATCCCCAAGACTGCTGAGCCTCTGGGTTGATAAGGTCCTTTGAGACAGAAGGCTTTTTCCCAAACAGAAATCAGTTTAATCAATCAGAGAGTTCTATGTCTATAAATCAAACAGGAACAAGTTGAAAATCAAGTAGTCCACCGTAAAAAAAAAAATTTGAAAAATTCACACTGAAAACCTGAACTCAAGGAACCATGTGGGCTAAGGTTATAAAGAAACAAGAGTGCCAGATGTCAGACATCTTGAGAGGCAAGAATTATAGGGATAGAAGACAGAGACTAAGGAACAAGTGGATGGGACATTAGTGTGTCTACAACATCTGGTGAGGTCACTCGATGGAAATTCTGTGTGTACTGGGAGCAGACATGCCCAGAAAAGGAAGGTAGATGCAGACTAATGTAGAGTATAGGAAAGGTGTAAGTTAGGTTCTGTACATGATGTCAGATGAGGCCATTATGCTTCCCTGAGTGCTGTGTGACCTCCAGCTCCACACTTCCATAGAAATGGGCCTTCCTGGATGGGGGTTATCTTAGTTGAGATTTCTATTGCTGTAATGAAACACCATGACCCATCAGGAAGTAGGGAAGGAAAGGGTTTATTTGGTTTACATTTCCACATCGTAGTCTATCACTGAAGGAAGCCGGAATAGGAACTCAAACAGGGCAGGAAGCTGGAGGCAGGAGCTGATGTAAAGGTTATGGTACTCACCCCCATGATTTGCTCAACCTGCCTTCTTATGGAAGCCAGGACCACCCGCCCAGAGATGGCACCACCCACAATCAGCTGGTTCTCTCCCATTGATCATTAATTAAGAAAGCTCCCTATAAGCTTATATACAGCCAGCTCTTCTAGAAACATTTTCTTTAGTTTCCCCCCTCCCAGATGACTTTAGCTTGTGTCAAGTTGATCTAAAACTATCCAGCTCAGGGCTGCTCCCACAACTCGTGGGCATCAAGCTTGTACTGGGTTTCTATGAAGTGTAGCTAAGACTTCTGCTTTCTTCTTTTCTCCTCTGGAAATAATCTATCTCTGAATCTTGTCTGTCTCTGGTCAAGATACAACCTAAAAGAACAAATGCCCTTCTTCCTCTCTTTCTTCTCATGACCTTAATCCGCATTTCTTGTTAAGGATATGGCAATAAATTGTTAATACATTTCCTTCAAATTTTGTTCTCCATTCAATGTTCAATGTATCACTGAATTTAAAAGTTTTCTGTGCTAAAATAAACCCACATTTCTTATCGTGGCTTAAGGGTTCTTTGCTTCCCCAGGCTCAGCCCAACACCGTAGGTGGGGTTTTGGGTCCCACCAGCCAGCTCCCAAATAAACAAACAGAGACTTACTATTATCGATTATAAATGTTCAACCAATAGCTTAGGGTCATTATTAACTAGCTCTTACAACTTAAATTAAGTCATGTATCCTATCTACACTCTACCTGGTGGCAGTACCTTAGTCTGACTCTCTTGCCAAACCTCATTCTGCCTAGATATTGGCCAGTTGTATCTCTATTAAAAGAATGAGAACAACACATTTTCACAGTGTACAAAAGTAACGTACTTCCCCTTCACATCTCAGTTGTACCCAGCTCTCACAGTGTCCCAGCTACTGCTCCCTTCCTCCAAGATATACCAAGACTAACCAGAACCCAGCATCCTTATACGTCTTCATTTCCACTCAGAATCTTCATCTAATACAGTGGGCTTCTTTACCAGTGATAACTTTCGGGTCACAGCTAAATCTTCTCTTCGGGGAGCATTCTTCAGCCACCTTGAATAAAGGCCTGGCCAATCAGGAGTCTCACTGTCCTTTATTTGTTTGTTTGGTGGTTTTATCTTTTTCTCATTTCCCACAGTGTCCTCTACCACATTACTCGGAACCGTAAATTTCCCCAAGTAAAGCAATGATTAAAATGGATAGAAATGTGAAGGTGTCACTCCCATGAGTACCCTAAGGTGTGATGCAAAGCAAGGAGGTATTTTATGCAAGTCACAGTAGAGAGGTTCTATTCTTCAACATCTGAGCAGGAGCACAGGGATTCTATCAGCAGGTACAAGTCCTCTAGAAGGAATTTAAAAATTGCTACTGATAGATATCAGTAGCAATGAAAATCCTCACACTCTTTGATGTAGACCTACTACATTTGAAAATTTATCCCGGGGAAATGATATGAATGAGGATATGGAAATAATCTATGCATAGAGGTTTTGTTCACATTAAACCTGACAGTAAACATC
Source organism: Microtus ochrogaster (assembly GCF_000317375.1). Classification (NCBI taxonomy): domain Eukaryota; kingdom Metazoa; phylum Chordata; class Mammalia; order Rodentia; family Cricetidae; genus Microtus; species Microtus ochrogaster. The sequence goes on along the minus strand of NC_022013.1, from coordinate 46,996,153 downwards.
AAAAACAAACAGATCGATCATGTCATTTCTACTTGAATAAAAGGGACTAAAGGCAGTGGTCATGAAGGCAAGATGACAACAAGAAAAATTTACCATAAGATTAAATTGCAAAGTAACGAAATGCCTGTATACTAAGGCTGTAAGTATGGATAGAAAATTTAGACTAAAATGTACAAATGAGGTTAGAAAAGTGCTAAGATTAAAAGTAATGTGAATTTTCCAAATGTTTTATACTCATGAGCATGGATAATAAAAACAAATCTGTCCTCCCTGTGTGAAAAAGATGTTTTGAAAATATGACTGATCATTTATTCAGTCTGAACAGTCAATCTATGCCACATGTAAGAAATTGCTCAATCTTGTATCCTGATAGCTTGAGTTTATCTTGACGATGTATGTGCTGTGAAAGACTAGTGAGAAACCTGGCTGTGCCCCACTGGAGGACTCGCTAGGTGCTGAGCAGGAGGCTCAAAACACAAAGGGATTTTGAGTTTTGCAGACCACAGTTACTGCAGATACAGTCGCTATCAGTGTGCTACCATGGCTAAGTGAGTGCATCTGTTTGCTCTAGTGGCTCGTTAGGGCACCTCTTCTCAAAGCAATGACATCAAGGGCTTTCCATCTATTATGCTGGCATCTTCCAAGGTCTCTTGAGAGAGCAACCACTGGGGATAGGCACACTAGGCACTTGTTCAATTTTGCCTGGAAGGACACACTACATCCTGGGGTGATAGAAATCTTAAAGGCAAGGGGGTGAAAGCTACAGTGCCTGGCTAGGCAGCTGTACTCCAGCACAGCTGCTCCCCCTGGAAAGGCCTAAAGGATGCACACAGGTAATATGAAGGTAAGTGTGCTATCAACCTTCTGGGTCCAGATCTCTGTTGTCAAATAAGGAACAAGTGCCTATGTCTGTTGTAGGAGAGCCGCTTCTTAGTTCCCAGCTGCTCAGCCCTGAAATAATCACACAGAAACCATATTATTTTGGTCAATTACTTAAGCATATTTCTGGCTAACTCATATCTTAAATTAACCCATCTCCATTAATCTGTGTATCACCACGAGGCTGTGGCTTACTAGGTAAAGTTCTTGTGTCCTCTCTGGTGGGGTTACATGGCTTCTCACTGACTCTGCCTCTTTCTCCTAGCATTCAGTTTAGTTTTCTCCATCTTGCTCTGTTCTGCCCTGAATGCAGTTTCTTTATTAACCAATGGTATTCACAGCATACAGAGGGGAATCCAACATCAGATGTCCATAAGAGATAGTTTGTTCTAAAATGCCATTAAGGAGAAAGGGACAGACTATGGCCATAGGAAGAAGATGCTTTTCAGATCTGCTGGTGTCTCAAAGTTAAACAGCAATGGAAGAACTTCACAAGTGGGAGGAGGTAATGGGAGAAGAGGGTCTATGTGTTGATAGTAGACAGTGTGTTCATCCACTCTAAGGCCAGCCTCTTCTCAAGAGAAAAGACTAAGCAGGATTATATACTCCTTACCCCTGGTGCCTGCCAAAGTATGGAAACCTTGATGATGCGTGCTTTTCCAGAACACAGCATATTTTGGTTCTTCTTACCTATTGCTGTGTTCCAGAAGCCAGAGCTTAGGTAAAGCTTGATCTGTTCAGATGGGGAAAAATGCATGGATTAGTGTTTTATAAAAAAGGGATTGAAGCCAGGCGGTGGTGCCACACACCTTTAATCCCAGCACTCAGGAAGCAGAGGCAGACAGATCTCTGGGAGTTCGAGGCCGGTCTGGTCTACAAGAGCTAGTTCTGGGACAGGCACCAAAGCTATAGAGAAACCCTGTCCCAAAAAACCAATAAATAAATAAGGGATTGATTTCTCAGAGTTCTGCAGGTCACTTTCTAGTGAGTGCCCACTTCAGCTTCATAAACCACCATCTCTTGCACCTCACGTGGAAGCACGGGTAAGGAGGCATTCTAAGGTCCCTTCAATGAGGGCGCTAATCCTATTCATGGGGGTTCCACACCTCATGGCCTGGTCACCTTTAAAACAGTCCTTTCTGAAAATTCTGTCAGTGTTGGGCTTAAGTTCAACATACTACTTTCAAGGGGGCACATTCAGTTCATGACTGTGAAGGATGCCTTTGGGACAAGGACTTCTAAATTTCTACCAAGCCAGCTTCCTTGGCATGTATTTGTTTACATTGCGCACCTGTGTGGCTATAGTTAGACAATGGAAATGGGAGCCCCCAAAAGCTTCCCATGTGCCATCACTTATTTTGATCTTAAGGCTTAGTTGGAAGATATTTGCTAAACATGGAAGCACTGTAAGACAGAAAGGTCCTTCCTTAAATACCACACACTGTTGCTAGGCCTTAATGTCTTCCTCAGGGGAGAGGTTGAGAAGGCACAGTGTCAATGTCTCAGACATTGGGAGTCAGGTAGAAGGCATACAGCAGACTCCTTTATTTAACAACAGGGGCGGGGGCATTCTGATCTTTAACAGTTGACATTGCATGGTTGTACCTCGTTGATCAGGACCCCGGACAGCACCTGTTGCTGGGCACTCAAGAAGCATTGCTTGGTGGTCCCTCATTGGCTAGGCACAATCAGGACCTCTGACAGCACCAGGAAGACTCCAGGTTGGCTCCTTTCGGCCTGGTAGGTCCTAGCTTCTTAATATCCACCCTTTTTATTTATTATGTAGGCACTGGGTGGGAGTCAGAGTTCTTTGTTCAGTCCTTCTTGATCCCGCCTCAGGAGGGCTCAGCGACTGGACTGTCTGTCTGTCTTAAGTTGGCCTGCCAAACAAGCTCTTAACCATCATTGACTACAGCCCTGGAAAGCTGCCATGGTAGGAAGAAGAGGCAGTAGCCTTTTGAATTACAGATAACCAGACATGTATAGCCTCTTGGGGAGGACTGCAAGAAGGATGTCTAAGAGCAATTAACATCTAAGAGTTGCCTTAGTTGCTGTCCACTGATGTCGGATCTGTTGCAGGATACATATATAGAGAATGAGGATTAACAATACCACCCTATCAATGAATGCATATGTGAGTATCCAGGAGGGATCCAATAGCCTTTTTATATTATGCTCAGTTTTTTCCCAAAAAATGAGGAATCAAAGGTTATAACTTCTTCGCTTAATAAATCAATTTGTTTGGAGGGAAGAATGAGAGCAAAAAAGGGGAGTATATACATTACCCTTCCTATGCCTATGCTGCTCACATGAGGGGAACCAGGCAACAGAAGGTCTTCAAATTGCACACCAGGCTAGGGAAGCCTATGACCTCTGAGCCCACACTTTTGGGTGTCACCTACACCCAAGGCTCAGACCCCTGGGACCTCAGTCAAGCAGGAAGCTCACACCAGTCACAGATCACACACCTCAGGCTTAGCCAACACTAGCCTCCAGGCCCTCACCTCCAGGACCATCTCTCAGCTAATTTTTTTCTACTGAGGCTAACACAGCACTCCCACAGCTAATAGGTCACTCTACCCCATATGTCAGCACCCCTCTGAGGGGACAGCAGGATATCAATGGCCAACAGGGGCAGGAAATTGTATTGGACCTTAAGTCTTGTGATTAGTGAGGAACTTCTGCGATTCTTTAGACCACAGTCATATGCCCACACTGTGTCTCCGGATGAGGGATGATATTTAGGAGCCAAGCCTTGGTTCTGTCTCCTGGGGATTCAGCCCTTATATGGAGATGCCCCATGAACCAAAAACAAAAACAAAAAGACCTGTGCCTTCCTAACCAAATTGACAAACACAAAAAAAGGAAGAAAGAAAGAAAGAAAGAAAGAAAGAAAGAAAGAAAGAAAGAAAGAAAGAGAAAAAAGAAAAAGAAAGGATGGGGATCCCAATGCTTACACAAAAGACGGAAAGAATAGGGATCCCAATGCTTACCTGCCAAAGGGGCTAGGGGGCCTTTTCACTGAAAATACCCTACCTTGTGGGCACTGTCCAGCACCATGAGTGAAGAAAGGGAGTTGACTAGAACCTGTTCCAGACAAATCCCAAAGATTACAGCTGCAACAACAGCAAAAAAGAACTCTGACTAGGCCTAGACGAGCTCAAAACTTGTATTAGAAGTCCTTGGTCCAGGTGCCAGATGTTGCTGGGCCCTAATGTCTTCCTTGGGGGAGGGGGTGAGAAGGCGGGATGTCAATGTCTCAGACACCTGGAGTCCAGTAGAAGGCTTATAGCAGACTCATTTATTTAACAAAGGAGAAAATCTTGCATACTCTTCCAGCACCCAGGTGGTCTGATCCATTGACAATTGATATCACCCAGTCACCCCTCACTGGTCAGGCATGGTCAGGACCTGACAGCCGCCTGTTGCTAGGCCCTCAGGCAACATCTCTTAGTCATCCCTCATTGGCTAGGCATGATCAGGACCTCTGACAGCACCAGGCAGGCTCTGGGTGACTTTCTTTCCGCCTGGAAGGCCTTAACTTTCTACAATGTGTATCTGCCTGTCAGCAAAGGTTAATTAGATTTTATAGACCTGACAAGTAAGATTTGCTTCTCTGAAGTCAAGGAGATTGTTGTATTTTGTTATTTTTGAGGCTAATATTAAACCTGATCTTTCTAAATCTCAAAAAGTTTGAGTTTGTAATATTTGCCACATTTGAGGGAGGTGGCTCAACAGATTGTGTGCTGTGTGAACATGAAAACTGAAGTGTGGGTCCCCAGAACCCATGTTAAAAAAAAAGTGCTTGGCAGGTATGGGACCTGCCATAATCCTAGGACAAAGGAGGCACAGACAGGGGATCCTTGAGGCAAGCTGGCTAGTTATACTATCTAGGAATGGTGAACTCCTGGCTCTGCAATAGACCCCACCTCAATAAACAAAGTGAAGAATGAAGAATTACAAAAGAAGACCCCAATGTCAATTTCAATTCCAGGCCTCCTTTGCCCATCCATACCTTCATATGCACAAACACACACTCACATGAATGCAAAAAATAAATAAATAAAATATTTGCCAGTGTTTTCTTGACATCATGCCCAGAACATTACAAGCACTGATAAGTATGAGCTATCATTACACATCCTATGTTAGGACAAAATGGCTCAGCATCTAGTTATGCCTTGAAGGAATTGGAGGCTTTCAGCTGGAAGAAGTCTTGGAGACCATATTTCAAACGGGATTTACAGTGTCCAAAAAGCTAGAGGGAAGGAAGCGTTTGGGAAATGAGTTTGGTCCTGTTTCAGTGCATGGTTCCAAAGATAGAGAGATTTGATCCAGCACCATAGGAAAGGCTGACTGGTCCAACACTGGAGAGTCCTGAGTTGCTTCAGACACCCAGGCAAATGTGTTCATACACATTTAGGGAGCCAGAGGGATCTGCCTTGACTCAAAAGGAAAGAGGAGAAGGAAAGAATGAATTAAAGAAGAGATAAAGGAAGGGGAAAGAAGGAAGGAGGGACAGGAAGAGAAAAGAAAGGATAGTTACATTTAGCAAGAAATCTTAGATTTTCTCAAACTCCTAAATCATGGCGATGATGGTATAATTAGGGAAAAAAACAAACAAACAAAAACAGGCAAAGCACCTATCCTTGGAGGTGTCCTTAAACTGTAAGACGCTTTGAAGCAGCAATGTGTGTGTTTTTCCCTTGAGCCAGCAAACCTCTTTAAGGATGTGGATCTAGAGAGATGATTCTCTGTGGTTAAGATGATTCTCTGTGGGTTATGTTCTCAACATCCACATGGCAACTCAAAATCATTTCTAGCTTCAGTTTAAAGAAATCTAACACTGGCCCAGATGTCTGAGTTCTACATCCAGAACAATTTCAAGACTGCTGGTTGAGATGATCAAGCCTCACAGAATACTCCAATCAGGACTTGACCATAATTCTAAATTTTCTTTAGGTCCCCGTAAGATTATCAGTGCCCCCAGTCAGCAGAAAGTAGCCTGGAAAACTACACCCACATTCCCAAAAAAATGGATTATGGATCTTTTTCTTTGTTTAGAGTGTTGTTTACAAGTTGTTATGGATAATGGTCAGGAAAAAAGCTAAACAAAGGAGATTCAATTAAGAGTTCTTGTTTTGAAAAAAAAGTGGGAAGTGCTTTGGGACAATGGTCTTTTACCCTGTAAAGATTTGTCAGTTGTAATCCTTTAATAAAACACTGATTGGCCAGTAGCCAGGCAGGAAATATGGGTGGGGCAACAAGAACAGGAGGATTCTGGGAAGAGGAAAGACTCAGTCCTCAGTCATCCCCCAGACACAGAGGAAGCAAAATGAGAATGCCTCACTGATAAAAGATACCAAACCACAAGGCTAACACAGACAAGAATTATGGGTTAATTTAAGATACGAGTTAATAAAAAGTTTGAGCTAATAGGCCAACCAGTTTATAATTAATGTAAGCCTCGGTGTGTTTCTTTTGGACCGAATGGCTGCAGGACCAGGCACGACAGATATCTGAGGCAACGTAACACCCTCTTCTAACTTCTCTAGACACACACATGGCATGAACACATACTTGTAGACAAAAACATTCAGATACATAAACTAAAACAAACCTTTTAAAACCTGTTTTTACAGAATATGATATACAAATATGATGCCCTCATGATTAAGCACATTTGAAGATGAATGCTGAATTCTCAGAGTTCGTTTTGTACTCTAAAGGAGATCAAAACAGTGGAGAGACAAACTGACCAAAACAGGGCTGTCCTTCCGTGGGCTAGTGGTAGACACATCATGCCCCTAGCAGACGCATGCACAGATGACTACACCAAGGGCTTCTGGGACTGTGGTGTGATCACTTGTACTGCTATCCACCGTCACTTAAACAGGTTAGCTCCAGGACTCTCCACCTTCAGAAACAGAGCTATCAATATCTGTGGGAGGTGTTATAAAATTGAAATTGCCCTTCTAAAATTCAAAATTGGTAATTGCTATCCAAATCTGTCTTTGCTTCCCTAAAGGCTGAAGTGCTCCTCTACAGGTTGGGACTTTTGATTTCCAGACAAACTGAGTCTATTTGGCATGAAGACATCTCAGAAAATGGAAATTTGGCTATCATCAACATGATGAGCTGAACTAGAATCAACATAAGAGAAGTTGGGCACCGATATACATTCTTACCACTGGCCAGGCAGAGACAGACACATCCCTGGGGATTGCTGGCCAAACTACCTGCTTTGCAAGCTCCAACCCAGTGAGAGACGCTTTCAATTTTTAAAAAAATCCAAAGCAGAAGGTTTCTGAAGACTAAAACCTAAGGTTATTTTCTGGCCACTACACGCACATCCATGGATTTTCACAATGTCCCCACATACACATGTGCAGACATACACCTGCCACATGTATATACATATGGGTACAATTTATATTGAACATATAAATAGATGGAGGTTTTAAGTTTTATACAATATGTATATACTTAAAGCTATTTTTAAAAGCACAAAATAGGATGATATGTGTAAACCCAGGTACATCAATAGTAGCATGTAACACACATTCTAGAGAGTTGTATAATTTTGTGCTGAATTTTAAAGTTTCAGTTGTATGCTGCTTATATATGAAATACTAAATGATAGAATGGGGTACTGCAGGTAGCAGAAAAAGAAATTCAATATATGGTACTATAAACTAACCAAATACACACACACACACAAACACACACACACGTACACGCACACACGAACTATGTAACTTGCTTAATATCCAGAAATAAAGACTTCAATGCAAACATTATTTCACAAGATAGGGAACTGTAATATAATAAAAGATTTGATCTGCTTGTTTGATATAAATTTAACATTCCATTCACTTAATGTTGTCTCCTTCAGAACACACAAAGCAAAATGCTACCGAGGACACAAAGAGAAATGAGCAAATTCATAAGTGTGCTGAATGACTTTGCACAAGCTCATACTTAATAGAAGGAACAGGGAAACGCAAAATTCAATAAAGTATTCAGACAAGCTGAGCTATAGAAATCCTCACTTTTACTATTTTTACTACTCGGTGTTGTGGGAAGTCCTTCAGTCAACAGGCTTTAAGATACCAGCCCACTTTGGGTGTGGCCTCATGTACTATAAGTGCAGACAGAGAGTATGCATGGCTGTTTTTTCTGCTGGGTTTGGTTGTAGTTCCCTGAGTGTACAGAGGACTGTGGATCACTACCCCTACTGTGAGTTTATCCCCAAATAAATAAACCTTTGTTATATTCCATCCCGGAATATTGTGGGACTCTTTGACACTACTACACTTATCTTTCTGTGTGAATATTTATTTATACACTATCACACAGACAAAAAACGCTCTGATTATTCAGAGAACTAAGCTTTACTAAGTCATGAAGAAAGTCATTAAAAATTATAAATGGATAAGTCATATGCATGTATGTAAGTATGTATAGCATATGTAAAACACCAATCCCAGATCATCTCCAGATTAATTTTTAGGTAATTCTTTACTGTGGTGACAGTTAACGCTCCTTCCAGGCCCATGGTTACTTCCGAATTACAATGCAAAGTTCAGAGGTTATGTGGAACATCTCTGGACCAACAGGACTTGGGTTTCTGCCTGCTGCAGGATCTAGGTGCCAGAGGGGGCACTGTGCTCACCAGGGATGCTAAAGCATAGTTCCACTGAAAGGAGAATTGAACTCGTGTCTGACGACTTGGACTTCCCACACTAGTAAAGCCGTTATACAACACATGGATATGACAACCTCTCTAGAAATCTGTGACTGTCCTTTGCTTGGATTGCTTCCCCTGTTCTAGCAGTCTCCATGCTTACATCCATATCAAACCTTTGCCGTGAGAAATAAAACAAAAGCAAATAATAAAATAAAAAGGAAAAAAAATAAAAATAAACAGACAACGCCACAGCCTCTGTCTCTCATCCTTTTGATGGTTGCCTTCGTCAGCCTATGGGTGTGCCATTCACTGATGAGTCTTCTTCCCTAGGTTTAGTCTCATGGTACAAGGCTTCAGAGGGGGGAAGTTTACTGTGCCGTGTGGGAAATGAGAGGCAATGTGAAGCAGATGGGAAAAGGTTACTCATGTTCTGGAGAACACCGGGCACACTGAAGCTCTGCCCAGCCGCTCCAGAGACCACCCAATACCAATGCAGCTTGGCTCTGGAGAAATCTCTTGGAAGGGAAACAGTATCTTCAGAGCTGTCCTACCTGAGCAGCCCTGGAGCTGGGGCAGTTAAACACAGCCTGCCTCAAGGAAAACCTGGAAGGTAAAATGCAGATGACAGAATTAGAAATCAGAGGAAGAGCAAGGATGAGGTAACAAGAGATAGGACCAGATCACAGGCAGTTCCCACCCTGGTCCATTAGCACCCAAGGCTTTCTCCTTAGCTTCTGAAATTCCCCAGGATTTCTCCTCAGCTTCTGGCATTTCTCAGTACTATAAAAGGGACCTCTGCCAGGCGGGTAAGTCAAGAGAAGCCCGAAGCTCCATCTAAGTGGCCAACTCCATAGGTGGTTTTGCAAATCTTTCCCCTCATGCAGCCCATAGAGTTTTTAACTCCAGGGGTTTGCACAAAGGAGAATCGTGACAAGAATAAGCAAAGTAAACACAGTAACTATCACATCCTGAGTTCTTACTGAGACAGAAGAATTGGGTTGGTTGTGTCCTGTGAGTGATTATCCTGCAATAGTACGTAGACATTACTATCCCCATGAAAAAGCGAAGGAAGGTGACTGAGAATCAGTAGTGATGAAAAACACTTCTCGCCACCCTGTGGGGGCGTGCTGTGTTCCTGAGAGGGAGTTCAGTCATCTCCATCGGCCATGTTCTTCTACAGCGTGGGCCAAACACCGAGGGCTACCTACCCTCCCGGATGATGATTCCAGGCCTACAGAGGCTCCACACCTCTTTACGGTATCCTGGAGTGGGAGGTCATCCCAGAACACTGAGCTTCTTGTCCTACCTGGATGCCTGATTCTAAATCATGGCACCTATAGCTTCCATATATCAGAGATCCGAGGAAACTGGGCACACCTATGCTAGAAGACATGGCTGAAAAACTAACCTGATCTACTTGTGCTTTCAGGGAAGGGAATGACCCTCTTGCAGATGGCCATCTGCCTGAGGAAGCCCTGTACCACGTGAGTCTCCTCCCCTTCTACGCCTTTTCAGTCCCATTCCTCAGGTGACAGTCCAAGAAATACCTGCGGAGTCCAGATGCATTTTTTCCTGCTGAGACTTGGGCTTTGACGGAGGTGACAATGAACTTTGAGTTTTCTTTTCATCTAAAGTATTGCTGGGGTGAATTACAATGCATCAACTCAAAAAGGCCATGCCTATAGCTAGCAAGTGTACTGGCAACGGGCCAGCACAGAACTGGCCTTAGGGAAAATAATAAAAATCTTTAATACCCTAAATAAAAATATACATTTCATAAATCCCTTATGCTTGAGAAGCTAGATCAACGACTGAAGTTCCAGGTGTGTGACACTATAGGCAACTGCTTTGATTTTAGGCGGGCACGTTTAGAGATTCGTGTAGGTGCCCCCTTCAGGGAAGTGTGTGTTTAGCTCGTTCACATCACACCAGCATCTAACCCTTGAGGAATATGCAGTAGGAGACACTATCAAAGGGATCCTGGGGCACTGTGTGTCCAATGGAAAGTCCCCAAAGCAGCCTCCTGAGAGCCTAGAATATGGGGAAGACCTCCCTGGTGGCTGCTCTTCTTAGAAGCAGCTTCCTAACTCCTTCATGTTCCCAGTGGTAGGAAGAACAAACAAGACCAGACTGTTGCTCCCAGCAGCCACTTCCCCTCAAAGAGAAACATCTGAAATCCACACAGCCCCTGTCGCTAAGCACTGTGTGACAGGAAAATGAAAATGGCATCCCCTCTTTCTTCATGACCTTTACTTCCAAATTAAAGAATCTGACTCATTGCCAATCACCCCTCCTGCTGCAAGATTAACCTTAATAATGGAACGTTGGACAGATGGATAGATTAAGAATTAATGTAAGGATGAATGAATTACCTAGGGAATGAGTGAATGAATGAATGAATGAATGAAAAACTCTTATTCATAAAGTCCTACAGAGAGCATTTTGGCAAACGTTTGTCCTCACTTCTAGCTTTGGAGTCTCGTGAGCACTGCAGTGGCTTACATATGGTTCTAGAATATTTCGGTTGGCTGAACAAACCCAGAGTGGCAATACCTGTCATAATTCGGGTAACAGCAAGAAAACTGATTAAACAGACAGAGCTGGGAAGGAAAATGTCAGTCTGCACAGAGCGAAGGTCTCGGGTGTTTTGCTCAACTCTCAAACTGTGACATGACTGATTGTGCTTCCTCTGCCCTATTTATCTTACTCGCTTTCATGTGAAAATTTCTTCTGACAGGTCCCTAGAACAACACTGATAAAGAATCAGCTTGCTAATTAATTTAGACAAACTATCAAATTCATAAGCAAGGTGTTTAGAATCTGGCTTTCCAGGACCATGCTCATTTTTCTAAATGTTGGTAAAAGTGAGGTTTTTTTTTTTTTTATTGTAAACAAGAGTGACAAAATATCCAGAGGCCTCTGGAAGAGTCCAGAGCAGAGAGAGAAAGAAGTAGACATGAGCAGTGAGCAGGGCTATCTTAAAGAGAGGGGGCATAACAGGGTATAGAGAATAGAGAAATCACAGTGAGAACAGCAGGGGCAGAAGCCGAGACTCTTGAGACTATCTGGGTTATTAGAAATGAGCAGCAGCCAGGAGGAAAGGACCAGGAGACTGGAGTGTAGGCAATGAAATAGACAACAAGTGCTTGTGAGTAGAAACCGAGGGATCCTGGCGGTTAGCATGAACCTCGATCATGCTGATAGACGCCCCAGGTATATGTTAATTGGGGAGCCATGCGCTCCTTTCCCAGCGGTAAGGGAAATAATTGCTTTTGGTAAGTGGGAACCAACTTCACAAGTTCCCAAGGAACTTTTATCTAACCACCAGAAATCCTCCTATAGTCCAGGTTGAGCTCACAGCTGAATATGTGCATTGCTTTTTGGAGTTTGGGGGAATTGGAGTCTCCTTTGAACCTGACAGATGGTAATATAAAGCCAATAGCAATGATCAAAAGCATGGAGGTTACATAATACACCCACACTTTTCTATAGCTTGGAGTCTGAAAGCGGGGAAAGTTTCCTGAATATAATCTGTGGTACTTTATTCTTGGTCTTTGGGCTTCAAGTTGGAAGTATGTATCACTGTAGCCACCCCCGAAACCCAGAAGGAAACCAAAACAAGAGAAGGAGAATCGTTCTTTGAAGAGGCTGAATCTCAAGGCCTTGCAACTATAGGAACTGTTTCCACAGTGATATTTCATTTTACATATCAAACATTCTGTGAGTTCAGAAAGCATTTGGGGGTTTACTAGGCCATAAAGTTCAGGAAAGAGAGCACCAGCCTGCTGTGTGACTTGCCTACTACATTCATGGTCAACTTTTCTGTTTTCAAACACAAAACACATGATAATATGTAAGTAAAATGATGCCTTTTATGGTGCCCGACATAAAATATTTACAAGCATTTTACAGGTAAAATAATCTAAGCAAGCGATCATACGACCTCTCATTGGTAGACAGGCTCCATAAACATCCGTTTCCCAGGAAGCCTCACAAAAACGGCCACCCTTCACTCTCACCACCCAGAGCTGTGGTTGGTTGCTGTACTGGTTTTATTCTTTTGGCTTTTGGAGTTAGGGGGAGTCACCCAGCTCACAAACAAATCACATCTGGAGACGCCTATTATTTCTTATGAATGTCCGCCCTTAGCTTGGCTTGCTTCTAACAAACTTTTCTTACCTTAAATTATCCCTTCTATCTTTTGTCTCTGGTTTCCTTTTCTTACATATGTATACCATTTCTTTCCTTCTTACTCTGTGTCTGGTTGTATAGCTGGGTGGCTGGGCCCCAGCATCCTTCTCTCCTTCTTTTCTTTCTCCTTCTCCTCTCCTCCCAAGATTTCTCCTCCTATTTATTCTCTCTGCCTGCCAGCCCTGCCTATCCGTTCTCCTTCCTTGGTTTCGATCATTCTGGTCTTTATTAGACCATTAGGTGTTTTGGACAAGCTTTATTACAACTTCAGGCAGGTTTTATCACAACTTCACAGAGTTAAACAAATGTAACATAAAAGAATGCAACACATCTTTGCATCGTTAAAGCAAATGGTCCACAGCATGAACAAATGTAACACGTCTTAAAACAACACCCACAATGGGGAGCAAAGCTTCCTAAGTATGCAGGTCTTCAGTCCCAGGTTATCCTAATGGATCAGGACTGTTTCTCATCCCAGCTGCCTCCTGACCGTGAATTCTGGAGGCCTGCTGGTTTGAGTTTGAAACCAGACAGTCTTGAGGCTAGTCTTGGGCTCAGCCAGGAGTTCATCCTCTTCGGTGCAGGAAGGAAGGAAGGAAGGAAGGAAGGAAGGAAGGAAGGAAGGAAGGAAGGAAGGAAGGACGGACAAATGGAAAGAAGGAGGAGAGGAAGGAAGGAGGGAGGGAGGGAGGGAAGGAAGGAAGGAAGGAAGGAAGGAAGGAAGGAAGGAAGGAAGGAAGGAAGGAAGGAAGGACAGATGGGCTAAATTGGCCTTTCAGCCTTGTGCTTCTTTGGCATCCATCCTCCTCCCAGATGGTCCTCCTACTGTATTGCCATACTGCCTGATTTTTTTCCTTTTCTTATTTCTGCTCTTTCTCAAATTCCTGTTTATTTCTTATGCAAAATATTTGCATAGCAGCTTTTCCTTTATAATACCCTTGCCTTCTTAGTCATTCCCTTGGGTTTCATCTGCTACATCCTAAGTGTTTTAGCAAAGGCACTTGTCTAAATTCACGTTTGTTCTCCCCAAGAGAAACTTACCGCCAGCTCTTTAAACAGCGCTATTTTTCAGCCTGTTACACTGTTAGGATGCTCGGAATAGAGCACCAAATGTAAGGAACTAATTCTGCAATAGAAATCACTTTGTATTTACAAAGTAAAAAAAAAAAAATCCCACCTGAGTCATGACAACACTTTGAAGCTAGAGTTCTGTGTCTATCACGGAAAGAAGCTGACCAAAGGCCATCTCCCCTGCCTTCCCGCAGGTGCCATATGGGAGAAAGCGAGTAGGCAGGACGCAGGACCCTTTCTTCTTCACACCTCTTCACGGGTGCCAACCCACCCTTGTCCCTGAGGAGGAGCAGCAGCTGAGAACTGCTCTACCTGCTGGCTCTGTCCTCCCAGGACCACATCCCAAGGGAAAGCAACAGGTGCTGGACGGCGGCTTTAAAAGTGCTGTCCTCCCATGGAAACAGACTCCTCCCCGCCCCCTTGCTCCTGACCGCCATCATGCAGAGTGAACTGCTTAGGTGGGCTTTGCTCCTTCTTCCTTCAGTTCAGAGCCATTCACAGGGAGGGCAACATAGTAACTCTCCACCCTGTGTCAACTCACCCCACAAATTAGCAGACATCTGCTTTGTAAGAGAGAAAAGCAGCTCCGACATTGGGTGGTTGCAGACATGATTTGACCACAGGTGTCTGGCTCAAGTTCACCCCAAAGACCACACCTCTCATAGCCTTGGGAAATCAGGCCGAGTTCTTGAATACATTACACGTTCCCCAAGATTGTGTGGTGAAATGATTAAGACTACAGACTCAGGAGTCAGATTCCTGGGAAAGCAGAATCTACCTTTGCCATGGGCACCTACCAAAACTCTGCATGCAGTCACATAGAGTTGTAAACACAGGTATCATACGTAGGACGGTGTCCAGTACTCAGTGTCCTTGTGACTTTTTGATGACAAGATCACCAGATTATTACTACTTAAAATTCTTGCAGTGGTCCTCAATCTTCCTCATGTTGCAACCCTTTCATACAGTTCCTCGGGTTGTGGTGATCCCAACCATAAAATAATTTGTTGCTACTTCGTAACTGTAATTTTGTTACTATTATGAATTATAATATAAATATCTGATATACAAGATATCTGATATACCACCCCAAAGGGGTCATAACCCACAGGTTGAGAATCATTGCTTTAGGGGCTGTCTGTATTAATCAGGGTTCTCTAGAGTGATAGAACTTATAGAACATATATATATATATATATGAAGGGAATTAATTAGAATAACTCACAGGCTGTGGTTCAGCTCGTCCAGCAATGGCCACCTATTAATGGAAGGTCCAAGAATTCTGCTCTGTCCAGGAGTCTGGATGTCTCAACTGGTCTTCAGTCTATGCTGGAATCTTGAAGAAGGAGACTCTAATAGCAGTGGAGGAGTGGACTTGATATCAAGGCAAGAGAAAGCAGGCAAAGAGCAAAGCTGCCTTCTTCCATGTCCTCACATAGGCTTCCAGGAAAATGCGTGGCCAAGATTATAGGTGCATCTTCCCACCTCAAAAGATCTGAGTTAAAACTGTGTCTTTAAATTCCTCACAGGTGTGCCCCCCCATTTGGGGTTGTAAGTTATTTTCAGATGTAGTCAAACTGGCAGGCAAGAAGCATCATCTCAGGGCCCCTCCATCACCCGCAGTTCATCTCAACACCCAGTAGTGAAGGCAGTTTACTACATGATGATAATCGGTTCTGGTTCTCTTTAGCATGGAGTTACATCTGGGCAGCAGATGCCCAGGACTGTGCAGGTTGCCATGTGGGTAGCTGTGGCAAGGTGGCAAGTCTGGCATGGAGAGGTGGTGGTTGCTCCTCCTTCTCTACCCTTCCTTGACAACTCCCCCTTCACCACATAAATGCAGATCATGGGGTACAGTGATGGTAGAGCCACCAGAATGAAAGGCTCTGAGTTCTCCCAGTCAGCACATAGTGGAGGCTGCTTTCTTCTCAGGGATGCAAGAAATAAGCACATTGGTTGTTGAGCTTGTGCAGACTCAAGATGATAGGCTTACACTGGCTAACCCGAAAGACCTGGCTCCTGCTGCCTCTCAATTATCTGTTATTCTTACATTTTCACTTTATATTTAAATGGTAAGAAACTACTTGATGTGCTTTTTCAAAGACCACTTCTCTTGCCAGCGCATATTGACTCTTGTGGTTTCTATTTTGTTGAAGGAGGAGCGGCAGCGGGCTGCGTCCCACCACCCGGCTAGCTTTACACCCAAATAATTATATGGAAACTGTATTCTTTTAAACACTACCTGGCCCATTAGTTCCAGCCTCTTATTGGCTAGCTCTTACATATAGATCTAACCCATTTCTAATATTCTGTGTAGCACCATGAGCTGGCTTACCAGGAAAGACCTTAACCTGTGTCTGTCTGGAGTGGGAGAATCATGGCGACTGCCTGACTCGGCTTCTTTCTCCCAGCATTCTGTTCTGTTTACTCCTCCTACCTAATTTTCTTTCCTATCAGGCTAAGCAGTTTTCTTTATTAGTTAACCAATGAAAGCAACAGATAAGATACAAGACCCACCTCCATCATTTCCCCTTTTTCTGTTTAAACAAAAAGAAAGGCTTTAACTTTAACATAGTAAAATTACATATAGCAAAACAGTTATCAAGTAAGAATTACAGTTACAATATTTATATCTATTTTATTTTTTTATCCTAACAATGAAAAACTATAACTATAACTAACCATTCTTCGACTCCATCAAAGACTCCAGAAGGATATAATATTACCTAAGTAAACAAGAAATCCAAAACTCTAGAAATGACAGAGACATCTTGCTGCCTGTACAGTCACCCAAAGTTCCTCTGTACCGTTGGGACATCCATCTTCAGCCTACAGGCCCATAGTATCCAGCAGACATTTCCATGAAGCAGGAAAATTCGAAGACAGTTCAGCCACTTTCTTCTGTGTCCTGTAGAGTGTCTCACAGACTCTTTCATGAATCAGGAACCCCAAAAGACCATCTCACCTTTAGGCAAGTTCAGTAGTCCTCTCTCTGAGGGTTCTCTGTGTCCAGTTTATGCAACAGTCCAGGCAAGAGCAGTTTTCTTGCCCAAATGGCTATCAAACTCCACAAGGAGCCTCTTCGATGCCCATCTTCCTCTCAAAGTAGATTGGTGCTGCCAGGAGCAGGCATGTCTCATTTTCATGAAAAGCCCTAAGTTATTAAAACATCTTAAATGCCATATTCTGTAGCCTTTGAAAGATATGAAGAATGCTCATCTGAAATATATCTATGCATATCTAGAAAATCTAACTAACATGACTACAAGCTTGACTATTATTGATGATTATCCATCAACAACCTATATTTCCTAATTATACATTACATTTTTAAATGAACTACACAATCACAATACCTTAATCAATATCAGAAATACATATACATACAACAAAATTGACATTAAAATACCAATGTAAATTATTGATACCTATATCACTATTTTAGAAATATAAATTAGTACTACTTATACACCAAAGATTGTAGCTACGAAAATGTCCCCTCTAGAGCTTTAACTGTGAGGCCCTCCATTTGCAGGACACCTGCTGATCCACACTGCCACCCCAGCACTGACTCTTAAGGCTCATAGTCAGTCTCAATACTTGCAATGACATCCAAGGAGACTGTCCACCGAAGACACAGAATTCAAACAATCAATTGTAACTCGAGAGTGTGCTAATGACCTTGTCAAATCATCTGCAGACTAAATGGATATCTCCGGCTTTTCAGTTCAGATCGCTTTTATTCACAAGACCCTCACTCTTTTTAATTCAGCAAAATAAAATATAATAAGATAAAAACAAAAGCTATCCCTTTGGAGTTGGAACACAGGGGTGGAGGCTCTGTGAAGGCACTAGCTGGCTTCTCTGTGTTCAGTAAGTGTGTAGGTGTTGTCTTCAGCAATGTGGTCCTGCTGTCAGTTCGTGGAGAGCAACCTATAGTCTTGGCAACAAGTCTGGGCTGTTTAGTGATTCTCATGGGACCCCTTTGGCCAACAACACATTTAGATATAACCCAATCCCAGTATTGGAAATTATTTGGTGACAAGAGATGGCCTGATGAGTCTCTATAGCCTCTATTATTGGTGCTTTCATTTAGGTTGCCTTCATATATGTTTATATTTTAGGAAGCACACAGCCATTGCTTTTCACCCCTAGACAAATGTCAGCCAATCAGAGTTATTGAACCTTAAAAATTCCTCCCCACAACCTTTGATATAAAAACTCTACCACAACTGAGATCAGGGCTCTACAATCATGCCCGTATGTTGGACACATGGAGAGTCCAAGTTCGAACTTGAATAAGAGTAAAGGTTCTTTGTTTTTACATACAGGACTTGGTCTCCTAGTTAGGTTTTGGGAGACTCTGTGATCTGGGTATAACAGTGTGTACTAAGCTACCCTGGGCTCTACAGACACTTCATGAGAAACAGGAGGCTATGTTGAAATCAATCTCTATCCATTTTCCTCAATCTGTAAACATTATAGCCATGAATAAAGAGCCAGAAGTATAAGAACTGGTGACAAATCAGAGGACTTGAACAGAGTCCCAAGAACTCACTGTTGTCAAGGCAAACACCCCAAGCTATGCCAATCCTGGTGGTTTTCAAGGAAAAACAAATGTTGCTTCAATTCCCAATTACCCTCCTGGGAAATTTCAGTTGAAAACTTCATTAGTTGCGATTATCACCAGCATAAATTTGACTGTCCCCTCTATAGGCTTGAGTCAGCGGAGAGCATGCATAAATGACTTGAGAAAGCAAGAGACAGATGCCAGGCTTGGCTTGAAATTATCTCAGAGACACCATGCCAGGGATCCACATGATGCCAACAGGAAGAGAGCATCCACAGAGAATTTGCACCCCAAACAGGACTCCATTCATAAACTGAGGACCGAATGGTCTTTCAGTTGCATGTCTCCCAGTCCTGAGAGGGCCATGGAGAGTGGAGGAACCCCAGCTATCAGCAACAGAAGACTGTCACTGACTAGGATGCTTCAGAAGGAGAATGCAGCATCAAAGCCACGAGAGCAAGCCCTCCTGTAGAAACCCAGGGCCTGACCCTTCCACTTGGTTGCCACTGTCTGTCAGTTTCACAAACCAAGAGAACATGATTGCGGTAACTCCTCTGAAGAAGGTCTATAGCACGAAGATGGTTCTAATCGGACATTCTCCTCCGTGTTATTCTCTGGCAAAGTCAGAGAATCTGTGTGGGAGATAGTTTTACCAGTCAGCCTTACATCCTGCAACATGTTGCAATTGAAATGTAATTAAAACAATTTGACTTTTTAGGTCTTCTGTGATAAGACATCAACCGTGTCAGACAACATCACCATAATGATTACATAGCTTCCTTAAGGATTTGGTTTTACTCCCACCAACCTTAGCCTGTGGCTCCCGTCCATGTGGTTGCAATATGGCTGCTGTTGCTTCTGCTGTTATGTTCTCTGAATAAGGAAAAAGCAACAAAAGCATTTTCCCTATGAGCTTTTAGTTATATAATAAAGGAAAATCTTGGATAACTTCTCCCTGTGTGTTCGAATCAATGACCTTCAACATGGCTGCAACAGTTTAAAGCTATATTGCAGATCTCCAGCCAGTTTTAGAAGGACTGAGGGCTGTGAGCATCATTGAATCACAATGTTTACTGTCTGAGACAGCAGCAGAGCATGGGCCAGACTCGCTGGCTCCTGTCTGGCCCTCTGTCTTATCATAGCAGAGGTTGGGGTGAGAGGATTTCTGAGGTTCAGGATCCCTGATTGGCTGATGTTTGTCTAGGGGTGCCCTGGTAAAAGGGGATGGGTGTGTGCTGGGTTAAGGGACATCTATCTACGATGGTTGGGATGTTAGGCATTTCCTTTGAAATGTTAAGATAATTTCTGCCTTGGATATTGATTGGTCCATTCCTGGGTGATACCTGGGTGGTCCCAGTTTGTCATCTTTCCTATAGTCTGGTGTTGCCTGAGGGTAAACTGAAACATAGATGTACTTTCTGGTTGGTCTCTTTTGTGTTTGTCATGGCAGTAGTATAGATGCCATGTGGCAGGTGTGTTCCAAAGCGCCCTGGGTCCTACAGTATCTGTAGTCATTGATGATGTTGATACCAAATCTACCATACCAAACAATAAAAATCCTACTTATGCCAGTTTTAAGAGTTTTTCTTATGTAATTAATTTAATTTAATTTAATTACTATTATTATTTGCTTGTTTTTTTTAAAAGCCCAGCATATCCTAGCCACTGTTGTGGGTATAGGCATGACAAACTCAATAGAGACCACCCAAGAACAGGCCATCCAAGGGGATACCTAACATTCCAACCTTCATAGATAGGATCACTGATGCCCCTTAGCCCATCTCCTATCACCAAGACACTCCTACACAAAGGTCAGCCAATTAGGGGTCCTGAACCTCAGAAATCCCCTCATCCCAATCTCTGCTATAATGAAAACCCCAACCCAACTGGGCTCCTGGCTCTCCTGCCTCACTGCTATGTCACACGACGGGGGTGGGGGGGTGGGGCGGTGTCCAAGCTCAATTGATTAAAAGCTCTTTGCTTTTGCATAACAATGCAGACTTCATGGTTGTTTGGGGGGAAATCCCTTGATCTTGATCTGGGCATACCACTGTAATGACCTGAAAGAAACCATCCTAGGTCAGAAAGTACACATTTTGTACCCAATGTGTGTGTGTGTGTGTGTGTGTGTGTGTGTGTGTGTGTGTGTGTGTGGTGTGGTGTGTATCAAATAGCAGCTTGATAAGATCCAAGTTTCTGACATAGTAGGGACCAGGTAAGAACCAGGAGCCATTGTCTTCCAGCAGGCAGGGTAGGCAATATTTGCCTGTGCTTATCAAGGCAACGCTTGGACAGCAGTGTCTAAGCCATTTTGGGCAGCTGCTGCCTGACGGTGGCCAAGCCATGTCAATGCCCAGTTCTCAGTATTCTCGCTGCCTCTGGCAACACATGGCTAGATCTCATCAGACAGGAACACAGCATGCACCCAGGAAGTTGAGATACAAGGACTGGATCAAAACTCCCTGCAGAATGGTCATCGATCTCATTACTTTATACAAATTCATACAGGACCAGGATACTCCGTCTGTGCTTGTTTCCATGGTTACCCAACTATTTCCCCCCACCCACCCAAACTCGCACCCTGCTTGGAAGCAGCAAGGACAGAATAGTTAAGTTAGTAGTGCTTACAGCTGCTGTTGGGATGTTGTGATGTGGGGTGGAGGGGATAAGGGCCAGCCAGAAACTCAATTTCTAAAGATCTGAAATGATTTAGTACAATCTACCTCTCCCCTGTGTCTTCTCTTTCCAGACGAATGGAGGATGAACGTGGTTTTTTAATGACAAGGCACAGGCCTGGGATGTGTGTGCCAGGTTTCTGTGCCTGAGCTGCCGCTTAATGGAGGCACCGGGAACAGCTGCACCTGCTTCGCCTCAGGGTTTCTGCTCCACCTCCTTCAGGGTGGAATGTCTACACAATTACCTAGAATTCCACCAGGAAACCATCCCTTCTCCCATGGTTGATCAGCTTTCCATTGCTGTGAGAAGCCCCTGAGACTCAAGGGAGGAAGTCCTTATTTACTCCGCAGTTACAGACATTTCGGCCCCTCAGCGCCGTTGGACCCTAGGCTTTGCTGTTTCTGAGCCATGCAGAGGGAGAGACAGCATTGTGGTGAGGAAGTTGAGAGACAGGAAATAACTAGGGTACCATTTTACACTCCAGCATCCCAGTTTCCAAGGACTGCCTACATCCCCATGTCTGAGTATCTATTGCTTGCAATGCAGTGCCTCCAGTGGGTGACCCAGCATTCGGCATGTGAGACTTTGGGGACATTTAAGAGTAAAACTGCGACCCTCCCAGTTCACTAACTTGCTCAAACGTTTATGTCAGCACAGACACAGGGGTATCTATTTTGTAAGTTATTTTCCTTTTTCTCAGGCTGTCTAGCCTTAGCTGCTGGGAGCTCTCCCGGAGGCCTCCATCCTTAGGCTTTGTTTTCTGGTGCTGCACAGTAACCCAGGCTCATCTTGTGTATTTTCTTCCCAGTTATCTAGGTCCTTTTTTTCAGGTTGCCCTGGTTCTTTTCCTTGGAGAATGATGCTAAAAACTGGGGCTAGGTTCAGAGAAATTTGGTTGTTATCTGGGTTTTGAGTTCTTTCAATGATTAAAGCAACACCATTTATGCTTATAGTAACCCGTGTCATATACACATCTGCAAACAGTTCATGTGTTTATGTCATATACACAACTGCAAGCAGTTCATGCATCCAGGTCATATACATGCCTGCAAATGGTTCATTTGTGAGCGTCTGGATACCAAGTCAAGCAGAACTTACTCTGATGACCGTCATCTCTAATACTACACCAATCACAGCTTCCCCACTGTTATCTGCAAACTCCTTCTGCATCCTCCAGAACACTGGACCTTGATGTCTGTTATCTGTTCAGTTGGCGCTTTCGTTCCTCTGTAGATTGGATGAATGACAGTATTCCCTCATGAGAAATACATGCCAAAAATTATACACACAAGGCTGGTGGAGGGCAGCTCAGAGGTAGAGCACTTGCTTGACATCCACAAGGCCCTGAGAGGGGAGGGCAGGGGTGTTCCCATTAGAACAGTGTTCACCTTTGATGCCTTTGCCCTTCCATTTTACAGAATCCATCCTTTCCGGAGACACTCAGATCGGAGCCCCATCTCTGTATCTTCTTCACTGAGATTGTTTCTCATGTGCCACACAGATTCTCTCCCACTGTTTATTTTCCTTCCTTAGGTCCCAAGATGTATTTGTAGTTGAGTATATTTAAGGATAATGTCCAAAGACATGTCGACAGATGGCAGAAACAGGACTCAGCTTTGTTGGTTCCCATCCAGTCACTCCTTCACACCTCTGGCAAAGAGCGGTCCTTGCTCTTTCCTATGTACAGGTTCCAATTCCCAATGACCTCATGCCTTGCCAAGCTTTGGCCTTTTCTTCTGTCCTTTCAATGCAGATAACAGTCCCTTTGTCCCCTAAGAGCTGCCGAGGCTATCCAAGCAGGCTATCCTCTGCCTCGCTGAACCTGCGTTCCCATGCCACCTTGTGGAAGAAAACATGAAGTGAGGATGGATCTCAGGTCACCAAAATTCAAACACTCCTTCCCCTGGGGCTTCCTGAGTTCATTTCTCTCTGGGCCTGCAATCTTTTCTTCCTGTTTCTACACTTGTCACACAATGATTAGAGCATGAGCTCTTGATTCTGAACCATGCCATTCATCTCAATCCCTTCAGCAGTATGTACGTGGCAAGTAAGAGCCATCCAATTATTATTTATTAAGTGACAGATAAAGGATGAACGAGGGGTGTCGGGAATTCCACGTGGTATGTGTACACTATGGAACATTGGTCAGCTGTAAAAATTAAAACACCAATTTTTCAGGCAAATGGATGGAACTGGGAAAGAATATATTGAATGGGATAACCCAGACCCAGGAAGACAAACGTGGCATGTTCCCTCTCGTGAGAGGGTCCAATTTCAAATCTTTAGGTAGTCAGTACAAATCCCAGAGTAGCTAGAGAAACCAGGAAAGCAATTAGGGACCATTTCTGGGGCTGGAGAAAACAATAAAGAGGAGAATATCAGGGTACACGTGATCTGAACAGGAGAATGAAGAAAATGAGAAGGGGAGATTTAATTAGGAAGTGGTAGGGAGATAAATACAGAAGGAGGAGGAAAGAGGGTAAAATAGCAGCTAGGATTTCTGAAAGTCATAAGGAATCATATTATTAACTATCTATCTTATTAAAAATGTAATATACATAAGTGTATACAAATATATATATATTACATATATGTATTGTATGGCACCCCTCATATATGTATATATATATTTCAAATGAAAATTTTCTCATCCAGTCTGAGAATACTTCCTCTGAAAGCCAAAGACCACATAACAACTCTAACACTGGGCATGAGAAATCCTCTTTTGAGCTGGTCAGAGCTTTCTGAGAGAAACATTATAGACTATTGCTATTGCCCTTGGTTGACTTGCAGAGGTGGAAGTTAAGTTCCCACTGCTGAAAACACCATGTATTTCGGACCCAGGGCCCAGTGGCCCCTAAGCTGGAACTAACCTAAATGTCTTCTCTCTGAGCACTGGCTTTCGTGGTACCATTAGGTGCCATACAAACTTCCAAAGGAGAGAAGCAACCACCAGTCATGCCCAGCTATAATGTCTTTGAACCACTACAATGACCAGCATGGCATGATGACCCTCAGGGTGCAGTATGAGCCTGCATCCCTTGGTGGTAACCAACAGCACTCTCAATGGACTTAACTGATGAACAAGCAGGCATCATACCTGGTAATGGAAACCTAGTCAACTGCATGGGGAGAGTGAAAGCATGGGTAGTAGAGAAGAACATATCACCACCAATTGACTAAAACAGCATAATCCCCAACTATATTCTAAATACTTATCCTTAAATTCTCAGATATGTGAAGTCCCCATCTCTCATCAAGGGGACTTCTCTTTGCACCAGATAGAAACCATTATAGAAAACCTCAGTCAGTCAACATGGAGAGTTGTGGATGGACGAGGAGTCTAAAGATTCCAAGTTCAGGGCATTTGCTCCTAGTAATCGGAAGCTGCACCTATAAAGTCTCTCCGACATGACCACCTAAGTATGAGCTGTACAAGCACAACATCAATAGACAGGTCAAAGTGGACAGGGGAGAGCCCAGAAGACCTCCATCCTACTCAAAGAGATACAGGCAACTAAGGAATGCTAAAAGTGAGAAAAATATTCTTCTCCTGGGAAGAGCACACCAGTTGGCTACCCAGGACCAAATGGTCAGTCCTGAAAACAAGCACGCAAGGAACATAAAAACTGAGCTGATTCTATTTGGGAACATATATGTGTATGTGTTTGTATATGTCTGTGTGTATGTGCATATACATATATGCGTATAATAGTGATTAATGAAAAAGGGAGATATGACTTTGGAAGAGCACAGAGGGGTCTATGAAAGGGTTTGGAGAAGGAAAGGGGAAGTGATGTCAATATATTATAATCTTAAAAAGAAAGAAAGAAAGAAAGAAAGAAAGAAAGAAAGAAAGAAAGAAAGAAAGAAAGAAATAACATGGAAATGTGAGTAAGGTTGAAAAAAGATAAAAGCACATGGACAAGAAGAACAATACAATGATGAAAAAAGTGAGAGATGAGGTTTGGAGCCACCTAAGCTGCTGCAGAAGATGGGGGATTGAGGTTCTCTGGGAAGGATTCCCTAACTTTTCTGCAGCATTGAATACAAGACAATCCTGATGCTCATTCTTTCAAGGATATAACTGGTGTTGCTGAAGGACCTTCTCGATCTCTGGGGAAGAGGCAACCACAGACTCTCAAACCTTGAGGCTGGCAGCTGTCTAGAGAACCTCATCTCCTTCCCTCCTCCAGTTCTCTGCTGCTGCATTCCAAGTGGAAATGAGGTATAGCAGGGACACCGAGTAGAGTTACATGGTGCAGATTCACAGCAAGACTCAAGGCTGCATGAGGTGGTGATTCAGATTCACCTCTGAGGAGGTACAACCTGTCCAAAAGAAAGAGAGTTTTTCTTAGGGTTCACAGCCACGAAACCTTAAGGACATTTCCATGGGCTTCCCAGCCCCTTCAGAGGGGCATGAGGCTGGAAGTTGTTGCATCAGTATCGATGGAGTGCAAAGACACAAGAAAAACAAGTAAGTCTGTAGTTGTTATCAGTATTAGGGAGAAGAGCAAGAAAATGCTGAATTGAAAGTAGAAAATTTCAGTAAATTGAAATAGCTTTGGAAAATGAAATTATATGGAATGACCAAAGATGTCAATACCATCAAGGACACATAACTGTAAATTTGGTGCCTACCACTCACTGACTGGATGGCTCCAACTGCCTACCGCTCACACCTGATGGTTATTCTTGAGTACCAATACACTTTCTGGTGTATCTGGAAGGACATGTGCAGGGCGGTTTGAAGGAGCTGGAAGATGCAGCCTGGCTCTGAGCAGGACCATTGTATGGGCCAAGTGTTCATCTGATTAAACATGAGAAAGCAAGCTGAGAGCCAGCATCCATTCATCCTCTGTGCCGCCTAACCTCAGAGACCATGTGACCAACCATCCCCCACTCTGTCTCTTTATTTTCCCCATAATGACAGACTGTATGCCCTCAACCTGTGACCCAAACTAAACTCTTCCATCCTACCTTAAATCAGATATTTTATTGCCCAGTTGAGAAAAGTAACTACACAGAAAAATAATACCAAGGAGTGGAGCTAATGCTGTAGCAAGTCTGGCAATGTGGCTGATAAGCCTTGGGAACCGGTTTATAGAAAGAATGAAAAATGTTTTGAAGCTGTGACCTGGAGAAGCCCTAGAATATTGTAAGAAATGTTCAGTGGACTATTTTGGTAGCAGCTTGGAAGACCAGGGGAAGACAAACACAGATAGTGCAGACTCAGGAGGCTTCAGAGAGTAAGAAAAATAATATATATTAAGAATTGAGAGGACCCAGCAGCACAGGGTTCATGCTATGGCATATTTACAGCTCACTGCTCTTACTCAGGTCTACAGTGAGAAAAGGCAACAAACAGACCAGAAAAAAACAAAAAAAAAGAAAAGAAAGAAGGAAAGAAAGAAAGAAGGAAAGAAAGAAAGGAAGGAAGGAAGGAAGGAAGGAAGGAAGGAAGGAAGAAAGAAAGAAAGAAAGAA
>NC_022013.1:46962109-46969490 GCF_000317375.1 Microtus ochrogaster | reverse complement strand
AGGAAGGAAGGAAGGAAGGAAGGAAGGAAGAAAGAAAGAAAGAAAGAAAGAAAGAAAGAAAGAAAGAAAGAAAGAAAGAAAGAAAGAAAGAAACTTGGCAAAGAAAGGAATACAAGCAAGTGTAGGGTTCCAGACAAGGAAGTTGCAGACAGAGCATTTATTACCAACAGAAAGAGAATGTTCACCCTTTCTTCTGGGACAGTGGGCAAAAGCTCTGAGGGCAGGATCCCACCCATCACGGGCTCTGCCTTGTGAAAACGCAAATTCATTTGAAGGGAGAGATCTGAAAGGTTCCGGCTACAGAATAGCTTCAGGTAAGCATCTTCTCAGATTCAGCCTAGCAGTTACACAGCAGCCATTGTGACTGTGGTCCAAGGCTTCATCTGGAGCTGGAAACAGGGCTGTCAGCAATGTCCACATGGTCCTGGTGGTGCACATGAAAACTCAAAAGGCACTGGCATCATAGATATTCATGCCAAGGTTCCAGAGAGTTTCTGGGGCTTAGTCAATGTGTGGCAGCATCCAATCCTTGCAAGGTAGCCCCGAGAGGCCATTGCATGAATCTGGGAAGATTAAATCTAGGTAACAATCTAGAAATCTAGGCTGGCAAAGACGCCAGCCTTTGCAACATTGGTAAAACTACAGGTTGCTGGCCATCCACTGCCTCTTATAGTCTTTTTAATAAGCTTGTTTTCTTCCTACTCTGGCCTAAATGGTGAATTCATTTTCTAACAGTTCACCTCTCCCCCATCCTGTGGTGTTGGGTCCACTACATTTCCTTTGCCTTATGCTTCCTTGTCAAATGGTTATGGTGAAATTTGTTCTATAGGACCGTTTAGAATGTTTAAAAAAATCTTAAATGCTTATGACACAGATCCCCAAATGTAAAAAAAAATCATTGTCCTTAACACTGTCCTCATTGCCATTGTCACATCAGTAATGACTCAGTTTTATCAAGCCTTCATTACCTAAACACCGCACTAAGTGTATTGCATGCAATTTTTATTGTGGTTATTTATTTTGTGTGTGGGAAAGGAAGGAGAGCCTGTATGTGTGTGCATGTGTCTGTGTGTGTGTCTGTGCGTCTGTGACACACGTGGAGGGACAAACACATAGAGGGCATGGTGCATGTGTGCTCGTACACACAGAGATAGCATGTGCATGCATGCACACACACACATACACACACACATACATACACACACATACACACACACATACACACACATACACACACACATACACACACATACATACATACATACACACACACACACACACATACACACGGCACATGAACAGCCATAGTACAGAGGTCAAAGGACAAGTTGCAGAAATCTGATGTCTCTTTCCACCATGTGAGTTCAAGGAATTGGACACACATCATCAGACTTAGCAGCATGTGCCTTCCACTGCTGAGCCATCTTACCAGCCCTGCCTATGGTTTCCTTGCTAATTTTATTAACTGTCCATTTACAACAGAAGGTTATGGATGACCCTTCTTATCATAGCAACAAATCTGAATAGACTTGCCTTTGCTAAGACAAATTCATCTGCCTCAAGCTGAATGAAGAAGAACAGAAGTCTCCCTGGATGGTCCATGTTTTCACCCTGTAATTCTGAGGGAAGGACAAGGTGATGGCAAGGGAAAATACTGCAGCGGTTGCACCACTGCCCAGGCTTCTGAGAGGCAGCTCTCAGCCTCCCCGTTCTGCTGCCCTGCAGCAGGCCAGAGAGCCGCTTACATAAACGGCTTTCTCTGACTCACACCTCTCTCCAGAGTTAGGCTGCCTTTCTTTTCTCTGTGACTGGTAACTATTTCAATGAAGAGGAGAGAAAATTGCCATATTGAGAAAAATCCCTGAATAAACAGCAGGAGCGTAATTGCCATGGCCTTCGGGCTCCTGGGAGCTCACGCCACTTTCGGCGGTGATTGTCATGATCACCTGCTGTTTAATTGTATACTTGGGACTCTGTGGAAATTGCAAACATATTTCAGCTGAGCTGTAAGAGTTCCCAGTCCAAAAGAGGCCACGTACTCGCTCTTGCTCTGGGCTAAACTCATGCAGTTGTGTTCGTCTCAAGCACACACCATGTTTGTGAGCTCGTGTGTGGGAAATTTTGGGGACACCCAGTTTCACTGTACCATCTGGGAAGCCTTGTACAGCCACTCTCTAGGTCATGATCACCGCGGCTGGCAGCCTGCTAAAGGAACAACAAGCACGTGGGGCCAGTCTTTCTCTGTTGCTGGGCTCTGTCATCTTTGGGACAACAAAGGAAGACCTCAGCAGCCAAGTAGGGACAGCTTTTCCAGACTGTTCCTGACCGAGTTTCAAGCCAGGAAGGGCTTGTGTCCAGGATACAGGTGAATCCAGGACCCAGGCTCCCTAACCCTGGTGACAGCCGTGGAGCATGGCATCTCTAAGAATTTGTCTTTGCTGACCTGCACTTTTCTCCTGAACACGGGAAGTATTCCTGATAAATGACAGTGCAGGCTGAGCAGGTGTCTGAGGAAGGAGGCATGGACAAAACCAGAGATGTGTCTTACCCACCAATCTTCAGACCGGAATCCATTAGCTCTCAGGAGTATCATCAGGACTTGCAGGTTTAAGCTATTTCGCTGCAAACACACATCGGCCCACCTTCCTAAGCGACAGCCCACGTAGCTATTCTACCCACATCATGTGATGAGTAGCCTCCCACAGAACATTGAATTCTCCACGGCCAAAGTCACAGTGGGAAAAACCTTCTCCCAAGCAGCAGAGATTATTTTTCTTCTGACTTTGCAAATGTGTTTTATTTACTTTTATTTTCCCTTTCTTAAAGCTAGAGACAGTGACCAGCCCATTCCAGGACATCATGTCAGCACAAACTGTCTGCACAACAGAAAGGTTCCCCCTGCCTTTGGCTGAATCTGCCTTTGAAGACTCCTTACTCTTAAGGGATCATATGACGAATTTGACAGATATAGTCTTCTCAGTTCTGGGAATGCATGGCACAGCCAGGAAACCAAGGCAGTGTCCTCTGGATGTGGATGTCAAAAAGACACAATTTACGGGGGCCTCGAGTCCTCTGATGCCTGTGAAATAAAGCCTTTGCCAGAGATCAGTGTTACACTCATCTGTGTTTGCATTTTATATCTGTTTTCAGTACTCCCTAGTATTAAAGCCAGGGCGCCATAAATTAACAAGTACCCCCCCCCAACGCCACATCCCCAGCAATTTTTAGTGTTTTGTTTTAAAAGGGGGTGTCACTAAGTTGTCCAGGCTTTCTTTGAACTCAACATATAGCCCAGGCTTGCAAAACATTTATGATCCTCCTTCTTCAGCCTCCTGAGTAGCTGTGAATTAAAAATTTTCCCCAGAGGAGCCCCGTTTCCCTTGCTATAACAGGAAGATTTTTTTTTAAGAGCTGATGCTCAGGCCAAACCCTTACTCAAAATATCAGGCTCTGTGAGGGTGGAACCACTTGTTTAATGTCCCTTGGGCAATTCTAATGTGGGACCAGGCTTAAGACCCAAGATAAGGGATAATCTCTGAACCCATACCTGCACAGGCATGTATTCTCTCTAAACTGGACTCCCAAAAGAAGCGGGATTTAGCATGATCCCTGATGAGTTCAGCCTTGGTGTGGGCCCCTTCAATTCTGGAGCCTGTGAAGTGACAATGCCACCTTACACAGAGCAGACTGATGTGAGAGTTCCTCCTAGCTTTAAAGAAGCCAACTCGGAAGACTGCAGGACAGCTTTTTGTGGAGCAGCAAATGCCACTCCCTCCAGATCTTACACGTCGTCATCTAACTGCCAATGCGGTAGTGTTTGGAGATGTAGCTAAGAATTCTGGAACAATTGGAGTTCCATACTTTATAAGAAGGGTAAGGGAAACCACCTGTTCTCTCTCTGCCATGGAGGAACAGATCTGGAAGTCCACAGGCTGCAACCCAGAACAGAACCCTCACTGGAAGAGAGTCTCAGTGGGAGAGAAGCTCTCTGACAACTGAAAAGTTTGGTGATACTAAGCTCTTACTGTGGTGATGAGCACAGCAGCTTAACAGCAGAGCAGCTACCGTGTGAGTTAGTCTAACAGACCCAAAGTTCTGCCTCCACGAAGTGCAGCCTTTGGCTGAGTGACTTATCCATCTTGATAAGCTTCAGTTTCCCCATATGTGCACTATGAATAATAACGCTCATCAATCTCCTGACATTTGGAGACTAGGTTGGTAGGAGGACTGGGCTCAATAAGCATGGGAGTCACAGCACAGCTCATAGCTAGTAGTGGGAGTGGCTACGACAAGTGCTTAGACAGGTGGCTTGCAGGATAGTTTGTTCATTTTCTTAGCTCCTGTTGTGACCCTTCTTCCTAGAAGACCATTCTGCCACCGTCAATGACCGGGGAGGTGCATTTGGAAATACAGAGCTGGGGGGATGAGCAAGTGTCTGCAGAGGAGGGCAATGTCCTGTCCACAGCCAGCAGGGAGTACCGTCTCCAGGCCTTGTCCTCAGTTCCCATGAGGCTTCAACACCAAGAGGGTCAGTGCTGGGAGACCCCGTCTAATAGCTAACTGAAGCTACAGAGCAAAATCTTGGGTTTCAGCTTCTTAATCTGTTCCTCATAAAATCTTCTCTCTTTTTTTGATTATTAAAGCCACTGTCCTTCAAGCTCTGTTTTAAGCTACCTTCAGATACCAAGTGTAATTTTTTTTTTCAAAGTCAAAAATTGGAAAGCTGCTGACAGCCTTGAAGATGTTACCAAAAAATGATTGCATGTCCAAAGCAGGATCTGGGGAGCGTGGCCTGAAGGACACACAGCTAAAGAGGACCTGTGAAAGCAAGTCCTGAGGCCTGCTGTTGACAGAGTCTCGCACTAAAAGTGAGGGAGAGAAATCCAAAGCTGGATCTCAGGGGGGAATTCCTATTTGGCTGACAAGAGCTTTCCAGAAAGCTGCCTAACAATCCCCGGAACTCACATTTGAGGAGCCTGTATGTGGCAAAGGGAGAAGCGATAAATCCGAAAGATGACTTCCTCCTCTGAAGATAAACTCTTGGAGAAGCAGAAACAAGAGAGGTTTGGGGGTTAAATGGAAACATACTGAATCACACTGAAAGACAAACACATAATGCAACAAAAGCATTACCAGAAATTTAGGAAAGCGAAAGACAAGGAGAATGTAGATAAACTCATCAGAGGAGTGTGAAATTATCAGCTCCCAATTAGAGGTCTCAGATTATTCAGAGTTTGCACACATCCCAGGTTCCTTGGGACAAGGGCTAGGCAATGATGCCACCAGAAAATAAGTTCACTGTTAGTTCCCCCACCAAATTCTGACTCCTGGAAGACACAAATACGTCAGAGAGAAGAAGGGTGAGCTGTAATTATAAAGCGTAATTCCTTCTAGAGTTGCATTGTTCATTTGATGGGCAATCAGAATTAAATCCACTCTGGTAAAGTGGCCATAATCATCACTTTAAGCTTCAGGATTAAAATCAGAAGCAAGTGTGCCAGATGAACGATGTTCAAATAGCACTTGGCACTTGCTCACACGATGTGGGAGGTGACTGCTCGTCCTCCAGAGGGCTCGTGTTCACTCTGTAGACACAAAGCCGAGAGCAGAGCCATTAGGCAGCTAAAGAGGAAAAGAGATACAGGGAAGGAAAGATAGGGAGAAGCAGGTCATAGTTTTCCCTCAAGATAGCCTCTTGCTTGTCCCTACACTGTCTCAGGAGTGAACCAGTGCTAGCCCATGACACACTTCAGGCCCAAGTAGAGAGGCCTCCTAAACTGGGACCAAAGGCTTAGACCCCAAAAGGTGACAGAGCAAGCCAATGGCAGTAGTTTGTCAGCAGGGGCCTCAGGTGCCCTGATGTTCTTGAGATAGCTAGGGACCACACCAAGACTTTCCTTATCAGAATTTTTCCAGGTCTGACACTTGCCCAAGCATTAGAAAATGTTTTACAAACCTTGATGACTTAATACATGGAATAAAGCTAAGTCCTCTTTGTCTGAGTACATACACTCTTAATGTTTGTGTCCCACACAAGTTCTACATATGCCGCTGTTGTCAGAGATTTCTGTCCTGCCTGGTTTCTGTCCTCCCACCAGGTCCCACAGCTGTTTAGCCCCAAAGAAAATCACACAGAGGTCTATATTAATGATAAACTGATTGGCCCATTAGCTCAGGCTTTTATTAACTCTATAACCTATATCAACCTATTATTCTTATCTATGTTAGCCACATGGCTCCGTACCTTTTTTAGCAGGGCAGGTCGCATCGTCCTTCTTCTGTGTATGGGAAGGACTGGGGAGGAATGGGCTTCCTCCTTCCCAGAATTCTCCTGTTCTCATTGACCTGCCTCTACTTCCTGTCTGGTTGTCCCACCTATACTTCCTGCCTGGCTACTGGCCAATCAGCCTTTATTTAAAACATAATTGACAGACTATAGACAATTGTCCCTCACCATGCCACCAGCTCTAATTGGAAGTTAACAACATCCAGGACCTAAGGCCCCTGTGCATCTAAAACACATTGGTTTTCACTCATACCAAATTTCTGGTAACGAATATAGTGACGCATTCTGATGTTGGTCTTTTAATATAATTGTTTATTTTGCAATTTAAAAAAAACAAACCAGTTCTCAGGGGAGAAATGACCATCATTAGATGTTAAAGCCTGAATGCAAAGTGTCAGTCAGGGAGGGGTGTGTCTGGTGCCTGGTGCTCTTGTGGCAATAATGTCCCAGTTTCATCTTATAAACATCATTTTTTCTTTTCCTTCCTTGGCTGAATAGGGCTGGACTATTCAGCCTGAAAATGGTGGTATGCTGGATTTCTACCAAGGCAAAACGTGAGTTTCCCAAGGCATATGACATGCATTTTTGGTTTTCATCCAGGTCAATAAAGGTTTTCCATAAAAACTCCCATAATCTATAAAATGAATAGTCAATCAGATGCGGCGTTCTGATTACATGATAGTATACACAAATTAAAAGAGCTTTAAAGGCTATGAATAAACAAGTCATAAACAGAAAAACAGTCCATAAAAATGTAAGAATTATTTAGCCTCTTTTATAGTAAAAGCAGAGATTAAAATATTGAGATTGAATCTTTCTTGCAAAAAGAAAAATACCAGCAATGATAGGGTGACAGGGAGGGGCTAAACACATCCTCCACTACCGAAACGGTGCAGGGCACAGTCTTCCACTGGAAAGGTTACTGCAGTATTTACTGAGCTCGGAGCCTTCAAATGTCTACGTGGTTCAAAATGCCATGACTGTAAATGCACCCGAATCAGCCTCAGGAATACGGTCATAGTAACTTTGTAAAGCTTTATTCTCTCTCTCTCTCTCTCTCTCTCTCTCTCTCTCTCTCTCTCTCTCTCTCTCTCT
>NC_022013.1:46956632-46962009 GCF_000317375.1 Microtus ochrogaster | reverse complement strand
TCTCTCTCTCTCTCTCTCTCTCTCTCTCTCTCTCTCTCTCTCTCTCTCTGTGTGTGTGTGTGTGTGTGTGTGTGTGTGTGTGTGTGTGTGTATGCCAGGTGCCCGAGAAAGCCAGAAGAGGGATCTGCTGGACCTGAGTTCCAGGCAATTGTCAGGGGCCACACATGGGTGTTGGGAACTGAACTAAGATCATCTTTGAGAGTAGCAAGTGCTCTTAACTGCTGAGTCATCTCTCCAGCCCCGTAGTGAAAAAGGAGGACCCATTCACTTTGGGGTTGAGCCTGAAACTATCTGGAGGGAAGAATCTACCAAGAGGACACAGACCCATTTAAGAAACCAGGTTTCCCAGTCTGTTCTCAGTTCACTGTATATTGTCTCTGTGAGTAAGTTACACAGTTGTTAGCAATGATGAAGTGCTCTAATTACTAGATAGAGCAAAAATGTTTGATGGTTTTGTCATCCCCTATGAAGTCAATTGATAACTGGTGTTAGTGAAGACATAGCTTCATCTGACCCAGCTCCCACAAATTCAGCTTGAATGAACATAAGCATCCCACTGCCTGTTTTTTTTTTTTTTTTTTTTTTTTTCCCCAGGGACATTCATGGTCTGGGCAGGGTCAGAACTACTGAACCGTTAACTCAACTCACAACTCTGCTGAATCCTGATTTCCGACAATGACGCTGAGCACAAAGGGCCAGGGCCTTTCTGTAGCCTTCATGGGTGTCCTCCCAGAAGCCCAGAGTTGGTGAGGGCCTCATCAGGACACTGCAATTGCTGTAACTGTCTTGTTTGTGCCATATCCTTTTCTTCCTTTTGAAGTGTTGGGCTATTAACATAAATTACCATTGTAATAAAAGAAAAGACCCCCCAAGTTCTAAAATTTCCATCAGTTGCCTGACTCGTATGTTCACGTGATCGATTACTGCTTTGCTATTGGGGAGATCCTTTAACGAACATAAAAATACAGTTGTGACACTTTGCATGAAAGGGAGAAGTTATTAAAAGAAAAAATAACACTTGTTCTGCTGGAAGTTCCAACCCAGCCCCTGGCATCCATATACCCAAAGAATAGAGAGTATTCTACTGGAAGCTCTGCCCCAAGCCCCCTCCCACATCTCTCTCCAAATCCTGCCGTATCTCAGAAAAGCCACCAAATGATGATCCTTTGTCCAGAGATGCTCAAGACCACTCCCACAAGGTATTTACACTGCACCCCCTCCCGAAAACAGACATGTGGTCTTTTGGTCTCTCTTCTCCGTCTCCTCTCTGGTGATCCAGAAAATCATCCAGGAACGTTTTACCCATTAAACCTGGGCCTTTTCTAATTCAGTTTGATTTGGTCTGATTTGGATTGCTGCATCGACGGAGAGACTTACTGGGCACAGAAACTTTTCACGTTATTTTGATTTTTAAAAACAGAGTGGGCGAGCAGAAATGGAAATTGTGTTTTGATCCTCTTATTTGGGGGACGGCAACTCACTGAGGCCTGACTTTGGCTAAATCTAGTTTGTTTTGGTTTTCTAAGCAAGATAAACACCAAGGAAGAACTGAAATAGTAAACAGAGCATTGAGACTTTATGCGGGCAACAGTCTGTTACCTGTGAATCTAGGGCCATTGTGGGACCTCTACCTCTATCAGGATCAAAGATAGGAGTTTGCTAAAGCCTCCATGAAGAAAGGGGGGAAAACCAGACTGGATTACTTATACTTTATTTAGATACACATGTAATACTTGTTTACTATTTATTTATTTACTTATTTACTACTTTTTTCTTTTTACTATTTTTATTTTTGAGAATTTCATACATGAGCATAGTGTGTTTATTTTTTTTACCATATTTATCCTTCTCTCCCCATCCAATGCCTCCTATCTACCCACATCCTCATCTCAAATTTATGTTCTCATCCTTTATAAACATTATCATTTATATAAAATCTACTGAGTCCAGCTACTACTCTTCATATGTGCTTAGGGCTGACCACTTGAGCACAGGCAACCTAACAGGAACCCTAACCATGAAAACTGACCTTGCCTCCTTCAGCAGCCTGCACACAATGGCCGTCAGGGTAATAGTAGCACTAATATCTTGGAATTAACCAACAGCCATATGATTAGACTTATGGCCTAATCAGTAAGAGGGAACTGTTACCTGATATGGTAAATCTAACCAACTACCTGTACCTAGAGAAGTCACAGACCCACAGAACCAAACAATAAATACCACCATCTTGTTGAACTGATAGAGTATCCGACTGCCTTCCAAATACTCATCCTTACAGTTACAGGTCCGTAAACCTCTCTTCTTGACCTTCCTTGCAGCATAATTTTCTCAGGGGAGCCACCTTCATGCAAGCCTTCACCTAGAGGGATTTGGCCCCCTAGTGGACATGGTCCTACAGTTCTCAAAGTTGAATTACTGAAGTCTGCCACTTTCCTTTCCTAGACTGATGGGAGAGAGGGGTACATTCATGGACCAGAAGGCAACCCTAGTACCACGCATTCCTCCTTAGAACATTGTTTCGGGGATTTGCTGTTACTGCATGGAAACCCACTTCAAAGCACAATGGCTTAAGACAGTAGTGACGTTTTTAGCCGGCGTTCTATGAGAAGGCAGGCTCTGATGCGCAGCTCTGCCCCACGGACTAAAGTTGAGGGTACCTGTGCAGTGGCAACCAGAACCCCCACATGGTTTCTCCGCTCTTCAGTCAATAGTGACCCTTGGCACTATGTGTGGGACAAGGAAATAAATCCTGTTCTAAAATGCTCCTGAGGCTTCCTGGTTCTGAAAGCGTAAGACACTCCGACAGGAAATGACCATGAGCGAAGAGGCTGGCCCGCACGTATCTCCAGGAGCAGGAAGGCTTTGAAGGCACACAGATACAGAGCCACAAGAATAAGTACCAGGCAATCTGGAAGCAGAAAGAACCAAGCAGAGGGCATACTGTGCCGGTTATTTTTTTCTTTACCATGACAAAATGCTTGGTGGAAGCCACTTAAGGGAAGGAGGATCCACTTTGGCTCTGGGTTTGAAGGTCCATCCTGAAGTGGGGCATGCCGGAGCTGCCATGTGCTGCCAGGGATTCTTGGACCTCCATGGATCAGGAAGTAAGGAGTGAAGAATAATGGCACTCAGCTGACTTCAGTCTGGGCTGCTGGGTCACATTCTGAGTGACATCTCTCCTCTGTAAAGTGCTCTCACACATGTCCACAGGTGTGTCTCCTGGGCGATCCTAAATCCAGTCATTCTTATAATAAAAAAAAAATCACCTGGAGCCCCTTCCTGGGGTCTCCTGGAAGGGGACTTGAGGCATCAGAGGCACACTGGGTAAGCTTAAGGTTGGGGACTAGAGATAATTACAGGGCTAGCACGTGGCCCTCGGATGATTACAGGGCAGGCTAGCATGTCATCAGGTTTAGGTGTATTATAAAGAAGGACACCAGAGTACTGGCTTTGACCCAGTTGGTTCGTCTGTCAAAGACACACTTAGAAGAAATGCTAGCTATCAGGAGAAATCAGCTAGTTCTTGAGGGGCAGTGTGCCCAAGAACCAGACCCCCAGTGCCAAAGCGTCGGAATCTAAAAGTTAGAGAACTTGGCAAGCATAGGGCCTGATAGTCAAGCTCATGCCAAGCCTTTGCTTGCACCATGCCTGATAAAAACACTAGTGGGCTGGAAGCCGGAGACTCGATGGTAAGGAAGCAGGGCACAGACACAGAGATGCCTCTCCGGGAGGCTGACAGTATGATGCTAGCCACAACTTCCTCTAAATAAATGAAAAAGTCTGGTAAGGTCAACAACGAAAATGTCCGAAGCCTAGAGTTATTTATTCCCCTGTAGTCCTTGTATACTGTTTGGATTTTCTTAGTTCATCAATGAATATGAATTATAATAAGAAAATACCAAGATTCACTAACAAATTAATTGTACTGTCTTAGTTTGTGTTCGCTACAAACCCGTCATGAGGATTCTTGCACAGGGAGTTGGAGGCCAAAAAATGGCCACAAGGGAGCAAGAGGCGCTGACTGGGCAGATAAAGAGGCTAAATAAGATTGGTCCCACTGAAGCCATATAGTCCTGAGACCCTGGAAGATGGTTGTGTTTGCAGTTGACAAATCTTGGGATAAACTTTGCTTCTGTACTGTCGGTGTGGTCAGCGGCAAGCCCCAAAGAGAGGGAAAGGCCTCAGCCCCTGACATAAAATTCTGTGATGGAGGCCTGACTAGGGGAAAGGGCAGCTTTGAGCCATCCTAATCCACTTCATGTATATGCCATGATCCTTCAAGATGGCACTGGAGAGCGGCAGGGCCAGCACTCTTTCCCTTGGCATGCTGAGGCAGGTTCTACTAAACTTTCCCCAGAATTTTCCTCTGGGCTAAAAACGCATGAGAAGTTTCGAAGGGAAGGCTCATTTCTGAGGGTTGTAAGCCTAAATTATAAACTCACGTCAATAAGTCAGACGTCTAAAAGTTCTAAAAATAGGGCCAGATAATAAGAGCACTTTCTCAAGCAAAACCTCGGCCTTCCGTCCGCTGCTCTCAGAGAAAGCAGAAATGAATCTTTCTCCTCAAGTGAAGAAATAGGTAATGGAACATTCTACCAGATGCCTTGGATTCTGGGCACGGACAGTGTTTCCATCAATCTCATTTATTTTTGTCTGAGGTCTTATTTTCAGGCCATTGCATTCAAATACTGGATCAGGCCATATCTACCAACTATTCTTAGAAAAGAAAATAAAATAAAAAGAAAATGCCTTTTATTAGCACAGACTCTTATTTTCTGGTTTTTACCATCAATGATGAGAAGTCTGCTCTGAAGGAGGTGAGGTCATAGCTGGTTGAATTTCAGGCAAGGAGCTAATAGGGGTGCTTGGGAACATGGAAAAGCTGGGGATCACTCTGAGGTAAAATGCCGACAGGATAGAAGAGGGCTTCACCCAAAGGCTCCAGAATCACCAAATTAAGAAGCTGAAACAAGCGACTCGGTTTCCAGAAGCACCAAGGTTCTCGTGTTATGTGGGGGCCAGTGCTCCACCCTCCTAGCTCCCTCCCTCACCCCATTGGCTTCAATAACCAGTTATGGCCGAGTCACCCAGCTGAAATAATGGTGTTGGCAGAAGAGGAAGCAAACACAGTTCTGTGGTCAGCTGCAAGAAACATCAGAGTTACATGGGGTGGCTTTTGCCTGTGTGTCTACCTTCCAGGAGGCTGGCTTGGGAGAATTGCCGTGAGTTTCAGGTCAGCCTGGTCTACAGAGAAAAAGAAGAGGAGGAGAAGAGAAGGAGGAGGATGAGGGGAAGAGGAGGAAGAGGGGGAAGGGGAAGAAGAAGAGAAGGGGGAGGATGAGGGGAAGAGGAGGAAGAGGGGGAAGGGGAAGAA
>NC_022013.1:46953247-46956532 GCF_000317375.1 Microtus ochrogaster | reverse complement strand
GGATGAGGGGAAGAGGAGGAAGAGGGGGAAGGGGAAGAAGAAGAGAAGGGGGAGGATGAGGGGAAGAGGAGGAAGAGGGGGAAGGGGAAGAAGAAAAGAAGGATGATGAAAAGGGAAGAGGAGAGGGAGTGTAAGAAGAGGAAGAAGGGGAAGAGGAAGAGAGGAGGGAGAAAGGGAGGGAGGGAGGGAGGGAGGGAGGAGATGCTCAGGTAACAAACTTAACATGTTTTGCAATTTTCTCTTACAAATACGTGTATAGAACAAAGCAATCAATACCTTTCTGGACAGATTATTTTCTCGTTTGGAATGTAGGCAGTTTAGCTCCCCTCATCTCCCTATGGGAGAGTTTTGTGAGGCACGCACCTGGAAAACGTCCTTATTACCAAGCTTCACTTCCGAGTCTCCTTCAACGTCTCCCCTATCCTTTCTTTTCCCCACTTTCCCCCTTCCTGTCACCCCCTCCCCCTTACTTCCTCACCTGTCTATCAGACAACACAGGAGCCTACCAGGGAGTCACGAAAGGCCATCTGTTTCTGATGCGGGGGAGGCCAGGGACAGCTCTGGGAGATGCCACAGAGCACCAGCCACCCTGTGACAAGCCAGCTGCCCTGGCAGGAAGTTGAAGAGGGCAGCACCAGCTGGCCCTGACTCCCCTTGCGGAGCTGGAAACTGGGCCTAGCGCAGCACACAGCACGAGTCCTCTGAAGTACTCTGGAAAGCTGGCTTTACCACACAGGGGCAGGAAAGGGAGCATGTTCCCTCGTGGGGCTCCTCCTGGGTGTCAGCCCGCCACTGCGCAGCTGCCAGTACACAGGAAGAACAGCCTGGATTCTACCCCCACTCAAACTTTCCAGCTGGTTCCAGTTGCTTCACTCAGAATTTGCTAGGAGGAACTACAGAAAATGGAGGTGTTTTGATAGACAAAGGCAGCCAGACCTGATTTCATGTGGTTCAACTTCACCTGTGCTGTGATGTCTGTGAATGGCAGTGGGAAAAACCCTTGGAGAAACACCATTCACAAATGGATGTCATTCATGTTCTTTCAAGTCCCCAGTGGGCCCCTGTCACTTCAGAGTAAAGTCTATATGAAGTGTTCTCAACAGAACCATCTGGACTTCCCAGCACCCATCCACTGTCTTCTAAGCCCCGCCCCCACCTCCGCTAAGTTCCCGTTCTTCTTAAGTCACACACACTCAGAAAAATTTCCCAACTTCTCCCCAATTCATTTATACATCCGATTCATTGCTTTTCCTAAAAGCAAGGAGTAATATAAGTAAGAAAGATGGTTGTGGGCAGTTATATCTCTGTGGGTGAGGACATGCCTAGCACCCACAGGTTTGATCCCCAGCACTAACACACAAAAAGGGTAAATAAAACCTTCACCTTGGTTCCAGCACCACAAGTTCAACGGACTGTTCAAGTGTTCTCAAATAGTAACATTCTTTTAATATAACCGCTCATTTGGCCAATTAACCATCTTCCTCTTCACATTGATGATACTGGAATGTTTTCACTAATAAAAACCTTTTGTGACATACAGCCCACGCATTTGTTTAACCATTGCTGTCAGAGAATTCCTGGGCTACTATCAGAATGGCGTCTGAATTTGGGGATAACAAGGTAGTACTGAGCACCCCAACTCACGGTTAAGACTCCCAGTCTGGTAGGCAGGCCATCCAGAAAGCGGCAGTCCAAGGATAGACCTGCAAAGTCCTAGCTCCTAACTTCCCTCGAGAAGTCATGGCTGCAATCTCCTGGTGGAGGAAGGGAGCCGTGAACCGGCAGTTCCTCGGCTCTCAGGCAAAGATCCCCATCAGCAGCTAAGCCTGAGTAGCCGGACTCCTCTGCAGAACATCCTGAAATGGTGCTGACCTCATGGCGATCTCTTGGATCTGCTGACCTTCTCTGCTGTCCATGTACTTAATGTGCCTGCCGGGTAACTAGAGATGATCCCATTGCTAGGTGTAAGACAACC
Source organism: Microtus ochrogaster (assembly GCF_000317375.1). NCBI lineage: Eukaryota > Metazoa > Chordata > Mammalia > Rodentia > Cricetidae > Microtus > Microtus ochrogaster. The sequence continues at coordinate 46,954,557 of NC_022013.1, read as the reverse complement.
AACAAAGGTAGTTTTATATGGTCAACATGAGCCAAAACACAGATATTCCCCAAATCAACAACCCTTGGGATCAAAATATATGCTCAGACTTCCTTCATTTTACCTAGAAATGTCACTATTCTTATTAGCCAATCATCTAAGAATGTGAGGCCTAGTTCTGACCAATGAGAATGGAGCACAGGAGCCTGAGAGTAAGTGATCAAAACCCAACGGAACTTTCTGCTGAGTGGCCTATGGGCCTAATTTCTAAGGGCTTCACATTCTTCCACAGAAGAAAAATTTCTGATTTGCCAAATACTTTCAATCATGAGATCCCTTAGAACCTCGTACTCATTTCTAACAATAAGCATATACCTTTTATTATTAGATTTTCAAGATATTAGCAGCTATAACCTCTGGGGCCCCTCCAATGCAGACATGGAAGATCTTTCCCCTGTGTGTGTGGCTGGCTGTTCTGCAGGAGTGGGTGCTCCTTGTCTCTAATCTGAGTCTCCCCATCTGCTGGCTGCTAGGGCATTTGTTCTCAGCATGGAGTTTGACATTCCCTGGGGTCCGTACTTCCAGGCCTCCAGGAGCTGATGGTTGATTTGTTCTCAGCATGGATTTTGACTTTCCCTGAGGTTACACCAATGCTTTGAGACCTCTGTGAGGTAACGGTCCTGTCTGATTTATACATCTGGGAGAAGCCAGGCTTGTTTATATATATATTTCAACCCAAACTACAAACCATAGCAGATTCAACAGAAAAAGTAAATTATTTGAACCCTGCTATGGAAACAGAAATTAAAGAACTCATGAAATACAAATGGAAACCATTCTACTCACTTGGGGGGGGGGAGGACAAGGAGGGGATTGGCATAAAATAGTGTATAATTGTGCAATGATTTTATTAATGATAAATTTAATTTTTTCTAATATAACATGCAAAAACTCTTTGGGGTTCCCATAATCTTTAAATGTGTGAGTGGCCCTGAAACCAAAACTGAGAAATGATGGAATACTGTCTTTAGGGTTAAAGGTTTTATTTTCAATTTTTTAGGTAGTTGGACTTCCCTCGCTGCAAGGTTTTCATACAAAACAAACAATTCTAACTTTCTGTGGCGTTGCACTTGACAGCAGGGGTCCAGAAAACAGGAAGACACACTCCATATACAACAAATACGGGAGAAATTTACTCTGAGACTCTTGACCTGTTTTCTCCTTTTCTTTTCTTTCCTTTGTTTGTTTGTTTGTTTTGATGCTATTCTTGATATTTTAGAAAGCCATCCAAGATACTTTTTTATTTTTTTGGTTTTTAGAGACAGGGTTTC
>NC_022013.1:46952021-46953147 GCF_000317375.1 Microtus ochrogaster | reverse complement strand
GTAGACCAGGCTGGCCTCGAACTCACAGAGATCCGCCTGCCTCTGCCTCCCGAGTGCTGGGATTACAGGCGTGCGCCACCACCGCCCGGCTCATCCAAGATACTTTTAACTTTCTGTGTAATTCTAGAATTTAGGCCAAACTCTCCAAAGAGCATGCCTAGCTTGAACCACGGTGGGAATTCTTTCGAATGTCAGACCATAGATAAGAACCCAGAAAAGCCAGGCATGGCACCCATAGCTGACAGTCCTTAGCAAGGATACAGACCCTGCATCCGCCAGAGGACTCCTCCATGCTCCCTGCTTAAGTTCACAGTTCCTCAAATGCCAACAATGGTAACAAGGCCGGAGAAGTTCCAGGGTCCCTCAAAGACTCTGTCAGGGATAGTTCTGTGATATATGGAATAAGATTTTGTGGTTTCCAGTCAGCAAGAACTAAAGAATCAGCGGTAATTGATGAGTGACCAGCATCACTGAGGTGAAATTTTCTAGAAAGTGTTTCTTTAAAGTCAGCACGCAGATGCTGCAGGTCAGAGGGACCCAAGACTGTATTCCAGGCTAGCTTCGAGTGCGTAGCCTACAGACAAGCCTGTCATGGGTTTTCCTCTATGGCCTCTGCAGTCCTGGCCTCGCGATTCCACTCCGGCATCCCTTGAGAATGGGACCAGGAGATGAAAGAAATGCTTTTCTTTCCAAGTTGCTCTCAGCCTGGTGCTTATCAGAGCAGCAGAACTAAGCCAGGCCACTGGGCAAGCCCAAGACTGAAAAGACAGACTTTGAAAGGACAAAATTTACTTTGGGGACTCAGAACTTCCAGAAAGAGCACTCTATGAACTTCCCACATGGGACCTTAAGATCAGTTCAACCTCTATGGCTCCCGACGTGACTGATAAAAACCACAAGCAACCACACTGCTGATCAAGCCCTTTAAAAAGGATGCCAAAGGCGTCCTTCCTGCAGCCACACTGAGAGGAACTGGTGGCTGGACTATGCATATAACAGCAACTCTCCACTAACATCCGGCTCCTTTCAGAATCCTGTAGAAATAGGAGCGGCGGGCTGCGTCCCGGCACCCGGCCGCCCACATGGCTAGCTCTACCCGAAATAATTACACGGACACTGTGTTCAT
>NC_022013.1:46945325-46949251 GCF_000317375.1 Microtus ochrogaster | reverse complement strand
AGCATTCTGCTCTGTTTACTCCTCCCTCCTGTTTTAACCTATCAGGGCAAGCAGCTTCTTTATTTAATTAACCAATGACCTTCCTCCATCAGAATCCCCAGGGGATGTGTTCAGTGTTACAATGTCAACTCAAGGGAAGCAACCAGGGCTTGGAAGGAACACATGTTAATGCTTAATTATGTTATGTTAGTGTTCAGAACAGCATGTCCCATCAGAATCGTGGGTGCACTGGTGGTTCCTTTCACTCTGTTGGGATATGGTGGATTCCCATATCCATAGAAGTAAAGAATTCTACGGTATTGGAGCTGAAGTTAAGTTTGAGGTTTGGAAGCCTTAGAGGTGGAGTTATACCTCCTAAGGAGGAGAGCTGAATTTTTTACCTTCTACTAGCCAGCCACAGGTCACTTCTGAGGGCTGGGAGCAGGAACTCCCCCTCTGAAGCCTTCCCTTGGCAGTCCCTTTGGCTAGACACACAAAGGAGATCTTAAGAAAAGTTCTACCGCAGCACTGTGGGGTGCCCAGTAGGGCCTGGGGGTGGCACTTACAGCATCTTCTGTGTAGGGTTGCCTCCAGCTGCCCCTTCTTGCAGGTGGGTGGGATCAGATGCAGCCCTTCGAGCCTGACTCAGCAGACTCTAGGCTGACTACCCCCACTCTTATGACCGTCTTAGAACTTTCCTCTTAAGACTGTCAAGCTAACTAAGCACCCCAGCAGAAACATCCTCCCAGATTCTGACCAGAGACTGAGTCAGATCACAGGTGTTCCTGGAACTCTGGTCAGCCTCTAGACAACAGTTCTAGAACACAGAGGCAGTCGGTGTGAATCTGACTTTGTGAACTGAACAGACACCATGTATTAGGTCTCAAGTAAACTGCTCCCAGCGCCTCTCACCCCTTTCCCACTTAGTCCCTCCCTCCGAGGGGCTGGGCTTCCGCTTCCCTTCCCCCAGCCTGATTTCTAGACTCCCAGTAGCCTCTTGGCTCTTCTCTTTCCCTCCCTCGCCCCTCTCCTTTCACCGGCAGGTTTAGTCTGCTGGCCTTGTTCAGCCTGGACTCTTCCCTCTGCCTGCTTTCGCCCTTCTATCTACGATAAAAATCTTCTCCATACTTTAAGAGTTAAGTCCTGTCCCCCTCCTTTTATTTTTCTTGTTCATTCGCCGTGTACGTGCTGACAGGACTCAACTAAAGGGCCACTTCACACCTGTGAATTTTCTTTCTTAAAATCCATAACCTCAGTTTATCCTGGGGCGGGGGCCAAGGTTGTCTGTCCAGGAAAACCTAGATTGGGCATGCTAGAGAACACCTAGCCAATAGCTTTCAAGACTCTAAAGAATAATAAAGAATGCCTTGGAATCTGTTGTGAACCAATGGGAATGGAAGATGTGATCTCTAAATGCCTGGTAGCATAGAGCAGATCAGAGAAAGAGAGGCTCCCAGGAGAATTACAACAATCAGCTGTAGTTGGTGTCAAGGTATCACGAAGCCCATGTTTTCACCAGTGACCCTTGTAGTCTCCAAGTCCTGTGAGTCCAGCCATGGAGTTCATGCCTCTTGCTGCTCAACCCTCCATCACTTCTGATCTCAACTTGCTAACAGCCAGGAATGCCCTTCCCTCGGCCCCAAGTCCCAGCGCTGAACCTACTCCCCAGCCCCCACTAGGATCTCGGGGTTGAACAGCACCATATACAGCTTTTGATTTTTCCACTCACAGAATCTACCCCCCCCCCCCGCAACACTCCTTCACGCTAACAACTTGTTCCTCTGTGAAGTTCACCCCGATTTGCAGGAGGGAGACCCCTCTGGTCTTCCTTAGCGCTTGTCCTTGCCTTGATAATCAGCTTACTGCCATCCTTTTTTTCACATTTCTCTGCAGCAAAAGCTCACATTCAGAAAGGTGCCACAAAAACGGCATTGGTTTTTATACCCCACTTCAGCCCGGCTCAGCAAACATCGTCAACAAGGAATCTGTGTAGGTTAGGATTCCTCTGTTTCTAGATTGCCTGCGTCTATGTTTTCCTTAGTTGAAGTAATAACACGGAGCACTTTGAAGTCATGACACTTTCTACATGGCCGGCCAAACACTCTACACTTTACATGTCGGATTTAAATTCCACACAACTCTATGGTATAGATCCTTTCATTTCCATTCAGAACACGCAATGACTGAAAACAAAACAAAACAAAAAGATTGTAGCACTTAGCTGAAGCTGCTGAGACCTGAGTTCCGTTACGATGCTTAGGGGCCCGTGCTGAAAACCGCAAGAGGTCCTCAGCACACAGGCCACTCTGACTCCTGCCTGCCTGAAATGCTAATTGCCCTGTAGATATTAGCGAGCACACAGATTATGCTTTGTAGACGACATTCATTCCATATAGTGTGAATGACTGTGGATACCCCCTTTGCTGGGTTTATTTTAAGACAAAGCCAATTTTCCTTCTACTGGGAAGGAGATGACATCACCTTCCTCAACAGCAATTCGGTGATGCACAAGACAGCTTTGTAAAGCGCCTAGCCTTTGAGTCACCATTTCCACACTCAGAGTTTGCTTTGAGAGAAGAAAAAGCTAAGGCAATGTGCAAAGACTTAGCCCCAATATTTGCATATTAGCACTGTTTTTTTTAATTTTTTATTGTTTTTATTGAGCTATATATTTTTCTCCACTTCCCTTCCTGTCTCCCTCCCTCCTTTTCTGCCCTCTCCCATCATCCCCGTGCTCCCAGTTTACTCACGAGATCTTGTCTTTTTCTACTTCCCAGGTAGATGAGATCCATGTATGTCTTTCTTAGGGTCCTCTTTGTTGTCAAGGTTCTCTGGGATTGTGAATTATAGGCTGGTTTTCTTTGTTTTATGTTGAAAAGCCACTTATGAGTAAGTACAGATTGTACTTGTCTATCTGAGTCTGGATTACTTTACTCAATATGATGTTTTCTAGATCTATCCATTTGCCTGCAAGTTTCAAGATGCCATTATTTTTCTCCACTGTGTAGTACTCCATTGTTTAAATGTACCACATTTTCCTTATCCATTATTTTCTCAAGGGGCATTTAGGTTGTTTCCAGGTTCTGGTTATCATAAATAATGCTTCTATGAACATAGTTGAGAACATATCCTTGTGGTATGATTGAGCATCCTTTGGGTATATGCCCAAAAGTGGTATTGCTGGATCTTAAAGTAGGTTGTTTCCTAATTTTCTGTAGCACTCTTTCTAATAACAAGAACTGGAAACTTCCAAATGTCCAACAGGAGTTATTTATAGAGTCCATGCCAAGGAGCCCTGGGGAGTTATCAAATGCTATATAGCTATGCATTCTGGAATACTAAGAGAACATTTTGTGTCAATTACTAAAATGGTTTGAAATAATGTAACACATAATAAATAACGCATTGGTGCTTTGTATATATGGCATGTATGTATTCTATGGGAGGTCCCACGCCAGACACCTGGGAAAATCAACAGCTCAGTAATTTGTAATGAGTTAAGAGTACCCAGAAGGAAATAAGGCAAAATGGTAAGTGATAGTGTGCCTCCGTTATAAAATCAGGACTCTGATGAGAGTATAGCTGACTTTGTTCAACCCTCATCGTCAGCCCAGAAAGGAATGTCTGGGACAGCCTGTACCTCAAGATACTCTGCCTTGCCCTGGGCAAACAATGTTAGGATGGAGATTCAGCAACCCACACATAGCCCCTTACAGCTACAATTTTGTCATACCCAAGTACTCACCCCACCCTTAAAAAAGGTCCCGGTCAGTTTTTTCCATTTCCCAAGCGAGAGAGGTCTCCCCTCACTGTATGTGCTAATAAACTTCAACTGCTGAAGGTCAAATTCTGCTGTCTGCTTTCTCGCTCTTCTCACTCTCTTTCACACACACATACTCTCTCACACACACACGAACACACACACACTTTCTCACTTTCTCACGCAC
>NC_022013.1:46934217-46945225 GCF_000317375.1 Microtus ochrogaster | reverse complement strand
CACACACACACACACACACTGTTTATCCCAGATGAGCTCAGTACTCTACCAATAGATGCTCCGATCCTTACAGTATCACAAATTGGAAGCAGAAATAGGGGTCAGGAGGACCCATGCAGTATACAGTAAGTTTCCTTCCCAGGCCCCTCTGGTTCCTCTTTCAAGGCTTTCTCCCTTTGAAGTCTGCCCACTTACATTTCCAAATGATTTGATTAGCAGAATCCCTGAAGGGAAAAAGTTATTCAGCTCCTAATTGACACATAGCAGATATAAAGATGAAATTAAAGAAAAAAATGTTTATATAAAGCATATTGGCTGTCATGATACCAGCATGATTGCTTTTGTTTTCTGAGTTATGAAGAGGAGCTTTTGACTTTTTAGCATCAAGTTTTACTCACGCATAGGAAACAATCCCATGTGGTCTTGATGCACCGCTGGCACAATTTGCATTAGTTATCCATTAGTATATTCAAGTCGGTACCCAGAGTGAGCTTCTCTTCTTTTCCTCCTTGTTATCCTCTTGTCGGTTGATCGCCTCCCTGGGACACAGAAGCAAAAGGAGACCACCGAAGGGAGCCACCTTGGGGTTGGTGGGCACAGGGTGCACCTTCGGCTCCTTTCTGTTCTATCCTGCCTTCCTCCCCACCCACAACAGCTCATGTTGAGAGAGTGCATCTCCTGGTTTGTCTTACAAGCAGGAAGTTGATGCTATGAGACACATCTTCCCCATAAACAATGCTAACTGAAGCTCCTGTTGACCATCCTGGGCTCCGCTCAGCCTCCGAGTGTTTCCTGGGTCCTCATCCATGCTTTGTAAGTGGCTTCTCCTTGACCAAATCTTCTGAGCATCATACAGTTTAACATAGAATGTGCTCCTTGTCAAGCCTCCCCATGGGGGCGGGGCACAGCTTGGAGATGGGAAGTGACTGTCAAAGTCATCTTTTGTGAACTGTAGTCAATACAGGGAGGAAACTCATCGTGTGATGGTCTTAGAAGCCGAGGAAGGGGACATGGCCTGTGTTTGTGTCCATGTTTGTGTCCAGCACGGAACAGCACATCACTCAGTCCAGCATACTCTGCCCCACCAGAGTATTCTGTTGCTGTCATTCTGTTTAATCCTTTTGACTCTCATCTCCCCAAGCAGTTATTTTCCTCCTGCTGTGGCAGCCAGCTGTGCGCCAACATTTCAGCAAATTAGAGAGTAATCCCTCAATAATGGATTAGTTATGGAGTTTAATCTCTCTGGGAAAAAACCCTTGGATTTTCCATTTCTGGAACTATGAAATTCCGTGTTTCCACACGGCCCATCATTTAGGGTTCATAAGGAGATCAGGCCTTGGCTGACATGGATTGACACAGAAAACAAGGAGATGGGTGAAAGCAGAGTTTCTGCCACAGGGAAAGAAAGCTGGTGTCAAAGAGGCACCATCCATCTGGTCAGTGAGTGGGGAACAGACGTCTCTCAGGAGAAACGCAAATGGTTAGTGTGTGGGGTAAACCATTCGGCATCACTAGCCAGCAGGGAAATGTACTGTAGAGCTTCACCAGGACTGCACCTCACCCCAGTAAGGATGCCTGTCGCCAAGTGAACAAAGGCCATCACACACCAGCGAGGATGTGGAGAAAGGAACCTTACACCCTGCTGGCAGAAAGGTTGGCTGGTCCAGACACTGTGACAGTCAGCATGGAGGCTCCCCCACAAAACTGAAATTAGAAGCGACAGGACCCAGATATGCCAAGAGTAATCCAGGTCAGCAGACCACAGAGACACTGCCAGATAAATAGGGTCTGAGGGCTGAGCCCTTTAATGGGTTTGCCTAGGGGGACTAGGTCTCCGAAAATGGAAAATCATGGGTCCTAATGTACCCCTTTCACAGTCTAGATTGTTGCCCCAACTTCTATTCATGGGGTGAAGCTGGGTGGTGGTGGCACATGCTTTTAATCCCAGTACTCAGGAGGCAGAGACAGGCAGATCTTTGTGAGTTCAGGGCCAGCCTGGTCTACAGATTGAGTTCCAGGATATCCAGTACTACATAGAGAAACCCTGGTTCAAAAAACAAAACAAAACCAACCAAAAAAAGGAACAAACAAATAAAACATAAAGATTCATGGGGTGAAGAGAGGATGCTCCAGTCCAGAGACAGAGCTGAGTTCCACATCCACCTGCTTAGAGGACCCAAGATAAGCTATTCAAATTAAATTGCAGCCAAGGAAACTTTGGTCACATTCTACCCTGTGGGAGAAAACGGGGAAGCAAAGTTATTCCAGTCAGTTGGGATCCCAAACCAATCCACTGAACATACAGGTGACCAGTGCCATAAAAAGGGGGGGCAGGTCTAGTCCCTAGTTTTTGCTTTCTACAAAGCTCAGCATCGCCCCAAAGGACATAGAATGAAGTGTTTGTCGGGGAGGATATATCCACTCTTGCCCAAACATGCACTCAGCTCTCTAAAGCTCTCTTTATTCAGATCTTTAAAAAAGAAATAATTGCACTTGCTAGCATGTTGATTGATTTGGCACATACAACAACAATAATTTTAAATATCCTCAAGTAAAACCAGAAAATTTAAGCACCCAAATAGATGTATAAAGATCAACTAACACATGCGAGGAATGTGAAAACATGTCCTCCAAATGTTCACATTTTCTCGTAACTGACTCCAGAAAGACTGAGTTGAACGGGCTGCCAGACAAAGAATTCAAAGAACTTGGTTTATGAAACCTGAATGAATGCCAAGAAAATCAAGAAAAATGGCTAAATAAATTAAGGAAGATGATACAAGATATAAAAGAGATGTTTACCAAAGAGATGAAGAATTTGAAATAACAAGCAAACAGAAACCCTAGAAATACAAAATATGCAAAATGTAACAAATAAAAGCCCAGTGGGAAGTCTTACCTACAAGCTAGGTGGACAGGGGAAATTTCAAGGTTTGCAAACTGTCCCTCCCAGCTTGATTGGTGCTGCTGTGATAAAACATCATGACTAAAACAACTCGTTCAAGGAAGGGTTGATATGGCTTTACCATCCTGATGATGATAGTCCCCAAATGGAGGAAGCCAGTTCAGGAACGTGGAGACAGAAACTGAAGATGACATCATAGGGAAAGAAGTTCTGCCTACTGACTTGTTTTCCGTGGCTTTATTATCTTGCTTTCTTCTACAACCCAAGACCACTGCCCAGGGGTGCTATCCCCCCATACAGGGGACTGGGCCCTCGCACACCAATTGTTAATCCCAGGAATGCTCCACAGATTTGTTTATGGGCCAATCCAATGGAGGCATTGTCTCACCTGAGGTAAACTCTTCCTAAATGACTCTAACTTGCATCAAGTTGAAAAAAATTGACCAGAACAGGCAAAGTTGATGGATTAGGACATTCAGGAATAAGTGAAAAAAAAGCAGAAAACTACAAATGTCATCTCTTTCACAGCCTGTGACCTGAAGTTCAGATGAGAGAGAAGAGAAAAGCAAAGAGGAAGCTTTGTCCCAACTCCAGCCCCTTGTGTCCAGTCTGAATCACTCTTGCCTGTCATTCATTTGCAAATGCTTTGTCACTCTTGATTGAAGATCTTAAGACACTGCAGAAAACTAGGTAGAAAACTGTTTTCCCCAGAAAGACAATCCAAAGCAGTGACACGCATGGTCATAACTCAGAGACAAACGCTGGCTTGGAAGACCTTCTGTTGGTGTCTGTCTCCCCACTTCCCACTGGGCCAGCAGGGCTTTCTCCAGGTCACAGGAGGCCAGACCTGGCACCACCACCCAGAGAGAAGGTTGGTGATGGATATTACCTTCTGCTAGCAATTCCCTTGCTACCATTCATCTGAACACAGCTCAGCCACTGCCGTCTTACTCTCAGGTGCCAGTGCTCTGGGGAAGTGAGTTCTTAGGAAATTGCATCCTGTGCCTCCATGGTCAGTTCCTCATAAGAAATGATCAACAGCAAAAAGTTGACATCTTCATACCTAGAACATTCCAAGGTAACACCCAAAATAATGTCCTTCAATCTACCACTCACTCATTGGGAAATCCTAATGAAGGGTAATGGGGGATTCTCCTCTGTATGCTGTAAGTATGTGTTATTACCATTGGCTAATAAAGAAGCTGCTTTGGCCTATGGCAGAATAAAGCCAGGCAGTAAATCCAACCAGAGATATAGGGAGAAAGAAGGCAGAATCAGAGACACCATGTAACCTGCCGAAGGAGAAAGATACCAGAATCTTACCGGTAAACCACCCAGCCTTGTGGTAAAATATAAAATAATACGAATGGGTTAATTTAAGATGTAAGAGTTAGTTAATAAGAATCCTAAGCTAACAGGCTAAGCAGTATTGTAATTAATACAGTTTCTGTGTGATTATTTGGTGCGGGAGACTACAAGACCAAAGAACAATGTGTAAAGTCTCTGTTTACAAAGGGAAACCACATCAACTGAGCGTCACTGTTTGCCAAGCACTGTGTATGTATTGTTAAATGCAATGTGCTTTGTGTTTAGATTTTCTCCCCATCGGTGAGGAGCAAGAAGATGCAAAGAGAATCACTCAGCTTCCCTTGAGTCCTACAGTGAGCAATGAGGAGCTGCTTCACAGAGGAAGCAGCACATCCTGCCATGTCCTGAGTCAGTGTGGGAAGATGTGTGATGTCACAACATCAACTGGTACTTAGCGATGCAGGAAAGTGATGACCCCTGAACGCCTCTCCGCGTACACTGAACTCTGCTCATTCACTCACCTATTCGCTCATTCACATGTTCACTGGGCAAATTCAAATCAATACCTCCGGAGACTGGGTTGTGCCAAATAACCCGGGCTCTACCCCAAACAGATACAGAGATGAGAAGGGTTACTCTTAAATTACAGCATATTCTCTGCTTGTCAGGAAGGCCTCCTGAGTCTGAGAACGTCACTGAACAATGACAGCAAAAACCCTCCAGACTCATTCCCAGTCAGGATTCAGATGACCCCCACATGGAGACAGATGTCTATCCTCAGGCTTCAGCAAGCTGTGGTTCATGTGGGAGATGGGGGTGGCCTTGGTAGGGGGATGGGCAGAGTCAGTCAAGGGCTCCATAGGTTCAGCTCATTATACTACACAGACATGAAATTATTCGACTTTGATTCACCCGGGTCTGCAGGAGTGATGAGTGTGTGCAATCAAGCCTGGCATTCATTCAAATCAGGACCTCGTTAATGTGCTAATGTGCTCACTGTGCCAATGGGAGGCAAACACTAATGATGATGGCTAGAACTTCATTTTGTCTCTCTGTTTTCCACGCTATTGCAAACCTTAGGAAAGCCTAGATCAGCCCTAGACCAGAAGGCAGGACTTGGCTACTAGGGTTACGATCCGTGGGCATGTGTCCAGATACAGGGTTTACCATGCCCCTGTGCCTTCCCTGGCTCAAAGCCCCTTTGGTGCTCTCGGGAACACTAATCTCACATCCATCTGTCAGTTAGCAAGTTTTTATAGGGCATCCAGTTGACACCAGCTTTGTATAAAGCATTTCAAGCACAGGGAGGACCATCCCTAGCCTGGGGAAGGGTAAGCCTGTGGGGGCTTTTACCATGTCATAAGAGCTGGGCTAAGGAAAGTGAAAGTTAAGAGGTCAATGTAGCAGCTACTTTAATGTTGCTGTGATAACTGCTGTGATAAGACACCATGGTCAAGGCAACAAAGAAGAGAGACTTTATTTGGCTCCAGTTTCGGAGGGCTAAGAGTATTCTACTCAAATGCAGGCAGACCCAATATTGACAGTACACTATGTTAGCCTGCAGCAAACACTTGCCGCTCATTCCACATTGACTCATCTCTTGGTTGTGCCGAAGGTCAAACAGTGTGCCCAACCTGAGTGCATGAGCACACTCCAGGAGGTGCCGTAAGCAATGATGCTGCTTTCAACTCTTGGGCATCCCTAGACTGCTGTAAACAATTCTTTTCTACACTATGGATACGTATTACTCTCGTTGGTTAATTAAAAGCTGACAGGCAGGAAGTGAGGCAGGAAAGCCCAACTTAGAACAATGGAAAGAAGGGTGGAGAGACCAGCCATGCCTGGGAAGCAAGACTTGCTAGAGGTCAGGTAAAGTCACAAGCCACCCTTGCACACGAGCCATTTGCTATTCCCGGTCAAGACAAAGTCCTTAGTCCTCCTACCACTGGCTGGCTTCCCTCAGCCAAATGTCTGGGTGGTGTTGGAAGGGTCACAGGGACAATGTGTGAGGTCAAGGTGTAGATTAGATCAGGAGGCGACTTCAGTTTTTCTTCTCTGACCATTGCACTCCCAGGTCCAGCCACACCCTCACTTCCCAACAACTAAGAGCACCATGCTTTTTGCCTTACCCAGTAGAAATATGTTCCTAAGAAGAAGCTAAGTCAGTAGAAAGAGAACTCAAAATGCTAGATTATTACTACCTGTGGGAGGAACTGTAGCTACCGTGAGCCCAAAGCCAGCACGTGAGAAATGAGAATACCAGCAAGAGGCAGAGAGTCTGCATTGCCACCATATCTCTGAGCTCCCCTTGCAGCTCCCATTCCTGAGCTCCCACAGATCCGGTTCCACAGCAGACACCTGCGTCTCCATGTCCAACAACTGTCTCCCACTGGCAGGTCCAAAGTCACGTTCTCGGTTTCCCCTATACTTGGCATGTGGATGATTCATTAGAAGCCCTCACGGAATCCAAAGCTCTTATGCTGGGGACACAGCATCATAGCAGATTCATCCGAGATGGAGTCAGCAAAGGACAAGGATGAATTAATCCAGAAAGAAAAAAAAGAACCAAAAACCTCGACCCAGAGGCTTAGTTCCCCCAGCACTGCCACTGAAGCCCAAGAAACGCTGTAGAGCAGGGAAGTTCAGCGGGACCTACGAGAACACAAGCTCCACTGATGTCCACCAAACAAGCATGCCGTGCCCACCCAGGTGACAAGCCTGCCTGCTTCAGACGCCAGCTCTCTAGATCAAAACCCTGACACCATAAACTGCACTGGAAAGACAGCACCGCTCCAGTCTGTCGGGACACAAGAGCACTCTCATCAGACAGCAATTTATGATGTGTACGAGTTAATGCTGGGAACAGACTACCATTTCAGGGAGTGTGCATTGGTCAGCTTTTCATGGCTATTGTATACTTCCTGTAGTTTGAATAACTTTATTTTAGAAACAGAAAAAAAAAGGTGATTACCTCATGGCTCTGGAGACTCTAGGCTCGTATGCAGAGTGCCTTGGGATATGTATGGCAAGAGACAAAATACCCCAGAGAATGGCTCTAAGAAAGGGCGGATTTGTCATCATGCAGTTTCTGAGGGGCCGATCCCTCCTGCCAGTCCCTATAAGTCACAGCACTGCCTTATCCTTCCCCAAACACAGACGGCACACATCCACCTCCGGGACTTTAGATGTGCTCTTTTCCTTACCTGGAATGTTCTTTCGGTATCTGGAAGGTCGATGCACTCAATGTGCTCAAATGTTGGCGGATTGGAGGAGCATTGCACCCTGACCCTCCCGTGTCCAAAGACACCACTGCTATTACGTGACTGAGCATTCTCCTTTGCTCTTATTACTTACATACGGTGCTACATACGTGTTTCATTTAATATGTTTCCTGCTGTGTCTTACAACTTGTCTAAATTTTATGAGAACAAGACGATTTTTGTTACTTCTGAGACCCCAGGATCTATCTCTCAGACCCACTACATCACAGAGTCTGTAGGTGAAGCTATGTATTTCTCTTGTAGACACCTGGTGATTTGGATGGGAATAAACCTGGGGTACTACTGCTTTGCCTGCAAACATACAATGTCTAGAAAGGTTAAGCTAACCCCCTGGTGACATTTCTGGGTTACTGCCACAAGTTCATTTGTGTCTTGAGATGGTCCTGTCCACCAAGAACAGGACCCACTGTGTTTACCATGTTTTTTTTTTTTCAGGGATGTTTTTCTATTCTCCAGTCGGAGGCAGGCTGCCTGCAAAGCCTCCTACTAGACACACACAGTTCCCTCTTCCAGGCCATCCCCAGAATGAGGCAGAGACCAAGATCTCTCCGAAGCTACCTCCCTGTAGGCATAGGGGCTTTGCTGGAAATCCCCGTGCACTTTGAATTAAGCTGGCAGAAAATCCTTACCCAGCAGCTCTGCAGGGCACCTGTTACAGCTGCCTTCATCACCAGCCAAGTGCATCCAGGCTGCAGGCTGGAAATGGGCTGCAAATACAAACACCTGGAGCTCAGTGCTATTGAGAGACCTCGGGGACAAGGCAGACCAGTGGGCCGAACTGTCTCATGCTGGCCCACCTGTCAACCTGCAAGGCTGGGCCACTGCAAAACGGCTGATGGGAAATAGGAGGTATCTTTCCTCGGTCGGCCTGACATTGGCAGCTGTCTTTGTAAAGTATTCTCTAGAGCTGTGCCCCTGTGTGTCCTGCCTTCCTCACCCCCTGAACCCCTGTCATCCTCACTGTACAACTTTACCTAGACAGTGCTCTGAGTTAATCTGAGGAGAGGGAGAGGGAACCTAAGGGACACCGCTTCTCCCCCCAGATACCCCACCCAGAAGAACACGAAGCTCATTTTCTACCCTTGCTCTCACATAAGCCAATTGCTTCATTTCCTCCTTAAAGTTCAGATTTGCCTGGAATGTTTTCTGTCACATCAGGCAATCTCCCGAGGTTTATAAATGACAACAGGAAATTGACTACACAGACCCAAGAACACATCCCTTTATTTATTTAAATGCCAATGATCACTGCCCAGCAGACCAGGGAAGGAGCAGGCAGGGGTGCCATCTGCCACCTGCAGGCCTCAGCTAGAGGGGCAGAGTCGCCTGCTCTTCAGCTCTGCACTGCACGGCAGGCACCCAGGGCACCCATTTTAGGGACTGTGCACTGGACAGTTTTTCATTGTCGTAACAAAACATCTGTGGCTGAATAACTGTATACGGAAAAAAAAAAGTGATGTAGCGCTTGGAGATTCAAAGCGCTTATCTAGAGATGGCTTTCTCCCTGGAAAAGTGTTAAGATAGCTTAGGGTATACATGGTAAGAGACAAGGGGTAAGGGGTAAGTATGTGCGTACCCTCTGTCCTTATATAGCATTAAAAAAACTACTAAGATTCAACATGTAACTAGAACCTGATAATCTTAACTGCATATCGCTAGCCACCTCCCCAGGCCTCACCTCTCAATATCATGACCTCACTACTCTGAGTTCCACACTCCTAATGCCTCATAATGGGGTCAAATACCAACATATAAATCCCTGGAAGACACACAGACTTGTGCCCATGCCACAGTTATGTGTATCCATAGAAGAACATGTTCCAAAGAATAAGAAAGCTCCAACATAGCTAAATACGCCTCAGGGTCCTGGCCAAGGTTGAGGGTGAGGAGCAGCCATTGCTTTAAGAGCCGCTGCAGTTGGCATAACTGCCTTGTTACCGGAATATAGTTCCTAGAAATTCAGTCACAACCACAATAAAAGAGAATTTTAAATAGTAGAACACAGAAAATTGACTAAGTGTCTACACAAACAATTTCTAATCTTTAAATATATCAATAATGTTATTCAGTGGTAGAGTGCCTGCCTAGAATCCCCCAGTGAGGGGGTGGGGGTGTGGCTTAGTGATAGGTTACCAGCCTGACATGTACAAGGGCCTTGAGTTTAATTCCCAGTTCTAGGATGAATGGAGGCTATTCGTTTGAGCATGAGGGGCTGCATACAGGAGAAGGGGGAACATTCTAGAGCAGATTTGCATTCAGATTTTGCCTCTGCACCTGCTCCTGCTCCTGCAAGGTGGGCAGGTATGAGAAACGATTTCATGTCTACCACTCCATGGAACCCCTCCCCCCGCCCTAGGAGCTCACAAAGTGTTAGGGGTTTGGTGTGGGGTGCAGTGCTCCCAGAGATTTTATGAAATTTATGAAAAATCTCCCAGGAGATACTCATGCGCAACAGAGTCTAAGTACTGCTGATGGGAACTGGATGAGATGGAAACCCTCGTCTGTTCAGCAAATGTGCCCATTACACTGCTTTATGCTGCTTCCCGCATTTCAGAAAAAGAGCCAGAAAAAGAACAATCCCGTGTAAAAGTCTATTTAATTAACATCAAACAAAAGTATTGGAAGACAAAACTATTAGCCAGGTAGATTCTGAAGAATCTCTGTGGGGTGGCTCCTTGTTTTCTAGGTCATCCGCCATAACCCTGGACACTCAACTGTCAGGGAGTCTTTGGGCAGGAAGGGCTGTTATTGAATTTTGAGGCACGATTGAGAAGCTGATCATAAAGTAATATTCAAGAAAGGAGTTGTTGTTGACCCAATGAGGAATTTGAGCTGCTTGTTTTCCCCTTGAGAGATATTCGCCACTAAAATTCAACACTGAGTTAACCTTAAGAAATTTCAAGCCAGCTGAGATAGCCGCTGACTTAGCCCATCTCCCAGCTGATGACAACTAATTACAACATTCTTAAGTCTGGATTGCTGCTCCCTAATTACAGAAATGTAATGGAGTTGAAAATACACGTCCTGCGCTGAGAGATGACACATTTGACATTCTTTATCTTCTGTCTCAGTCGACAGCGGCTCTCAGTTTCTGGAATCCCAGTCCTCTGGGCTAATTTTGAAAAACAAATGAAGCTAAGTGATGACATGAGAATCACAGGATCATAATAGCCTAAGGGCTCCCTAACCTGGGGGTTCTCAAAGACAGAGCCTCTGAAAGCTGATCCAGAATGACCACAAATCCCAGAAGGTTCCGCACGTGATGACTTTGAAACACAATGTGTCACTATGACTTATTCCACTGGCACTCAGTGCATTTGGTAGTTTTAGTGAGATGATCTCATTTGTGCCTAGAAATAAGTAGATACACATTTTAGTTCTCTATGACAAAATATCAATGGTGACAGTGTCCCAAGTCCCGATGGACGTGAACACAGAGCGCTCGGGCAGTAAACAAACCCTGACAATAAGGGGAGGAAGCTACTGGGTGCTGAGGAGGATGCTGAGGAGGATG
>NC_022013.1:46905762-46934035 GCF_000317375.1 Microtus ochrogaster | reverse complement strand
GGATGCTGAGGAGGATGCTAAGGAGGATGCTGAGGAGGATGCTGATGTGGATGCTGAGATGGCACCTTGAACCAGGATGATAAAAAATATCTGACCTATAACAGACCAAGAGAGAACATCAAAGAGGAATGAGAGAGAGAGTAGGAATCCTGGTGGATCCAAGAGGTCAGAAACGAGATAAACTAAGGAACATGTACAAAATTCTAAAAGGAAAAATGCATTATATGTGTCACAAGAATGGAAAAGAAACCCTCCCCATGGCCTCACAGAATCAAGAGATGAGTCACATCTATTGATCCTCATCAGTGTCTCCAAGAACAAACTCTGTTTCCTTTGATGTCCAAACACACCAACATACACATGCATGCACATATGCACACACATATATGCATATGTATACACATACATACACACCTACTATATCTTTATAACTAACAATTGTCTTTTGAAACTATCTGTAAACCACAGTTAAGTTGCTAGGCCATTGCCCAGAGAATAAACAAAAAGAACTCCAGGTATGCTTGACCACCTCAGAGTCACCTTAAATTGACTACAGATTGTTTATTGGCACTAAATCCTTGACAGTGGTCACTTATAGTCACAGCATGGGATAAAATTGGTTCCACAGGGAGAATAGATACCAGACCATCCAGCAGTTAGTCACAATGTACTCCAAGAATGTTGTTCAAAGAAGAGAATACTATCAGAGTGTAAATGATGCCAAGGTGGCTTTGTAGCATTGGCCTCTATCCCAGCTAAAGATAGAAGCTGGTAAACTTGAGACTAGCCTAGGGTTCATAGCCAGTCCCTGCCTCAAACCAGCAATAAGATGGAGTTGCTTGTTCTAGCCCTTCTCAAAGTAAACATGTTAAGAAAGGGATGATAGAGGAGTAGTTTTTCAGTGCCAGAGCCTGACACTGTTTTTCCTTTAAATCTTAGCTCTGATTTGAAAGCTATTTGCTGGACTTGTTTCACACCCAGACATGTTTCACCCCGAGAATGGAGTGTTAAAAAGGTTAATTACAAGTTAATAAAGTGGAAGGTCAGAAGAACACTTGGAGTGAAGGAAGGAGCCACACATTCCTCCAGCTTAATCCTGTACTGTCTGTCTCTACCCACTGTAATAGAAAGTCTCCAGATCCCATGATTGCAGCTGGATGACTGTTTTCCCGGGTGCTGGCAAGTTATGCAGCAAATAGTTTATAATAATTATTAAATATTTATTGGAGGGAAAGAATGAGGTGTTAAAACAGATGTGAGGAAATGTAGCCACACTGGCAACGCTGAGTAGGTTTTAAAGACACCGGGCCTTCCTTGTGGTTATCTGAGAACAGGAAGGACGAACTCCAAGAAATACAAAATCCCCCAGGAATCTCATGCTGGCAGAAGAAAAGGGTTGGATTTTTGATGTGAAGTGGAAGGGCGCTTGCCTCCCAGATTTCACACCACTGTGACGGTTTATCAGACTGCCTTATGAGACAACCAGGTGAAACAGCCGTGCTTGGCAAGGACTATTTAGCTATTCGTACCTCCTGCCTTCTATTTAAGCCCTACCCTCATGTTAGAACCTCAAAGTTGTACTTCAGAGGGTCCCGACCCTGATTTTTACTTATTCCCTATATAACTGCACTTAACCAATCTCCTTTGGATGCTTTCTATCTTTACTTGATTATTTAATTGGGTCCTGAAGATGGGTAGCCAAGCCTGGCTTGTTATGGCTTCCAGGGCATAGGCTTAGACCCTAATAATTCTAGTAACAATTTACAAGCACACATACATGCATAGGTAGGTAGACAACAGATAGATAGATAGATAGATAGATAGATAGATAGATAGATAGATAGATAGATAGATGATAGATAGATAGATAGATAGATACATACATACATACATACATACATGATAGATAGATACATACATACATACATACATAGATGATAGATAGATAGATAGATAGATACATACATACATACATACATACATACACAGACAGATGAGTGGATGGAAATAGTTATTATATAGTTATAAACACATGAGTATGTAACATACATGATTACAAACACACACACACACACACACACACACACACACACACACACTTCCTTCTCTTGGTGGTCACAGCTTAGGAGGAATTAGAAATAGAAAATTCTGAGATTCAACAGCAAGACATATATGGAGCGCTCACAAATCGTGACCTCAGAAGGTGGTTCCCGTCCTACATAGTCCCATGATGGCAATAAGCAATGTATGCTTGCAGTGGCTTGAGTAAGAAATGCCCCTCATGGGCTCTTGTGTTTGAACACTTGTCCCTATTGGTGGCACTTTTTAGGTAGATTTTGGACCTATGGCCTTGCTTTGGGAAGTATGCCACTAGGAATGGGATTTGGGATCTTAAAGCCTTGCTCCACTTCCAGCTTGTGCTCTCTCTCCTTTCTGCTCATGTTTAAGATGTGTTTCTTACCTCAGCTGCCATGCCTGCTGCTTTCTGCCATGCTTCCTCGCCATGGCGGACTCCTACCCCCCCAGAACCATAGCCAAGTAAAGTCTTTCTTCCTTCCTTCCTTCCTTCCTTCCTTCCTTCCTTCCTTCCTTCCTTCCTTCTTTCCTTCCTTCCTTCCTTCTTTCCTTCCTTCCTTCCTTCCTTTTTTTCCTTCTTTCCTTCCTTCCTCCCTTTCTCTTTTCTTCTTCCTCATTCTCCCTCTTCTCCTTTTATTTTTTCTGTTTGTTTTGTGTGTTTGTTTGAGACAGGGTTTCTCTGTATAGCTCTGGCCATCCTGGAACTAACTTTCTAGACCAGGCTGGCCTCAGACTCACAGAGATCCACTTGCCTCTGCCTCCTGAGTGCTGAGATTAAAGGTATGTGCTACCACTTCCCGGTAACTCTTTCTTCTATAAATTGCCTGGTGTTTTCTCACAGAAGTAGAAAAGTAACTAATAAATGTATTTTAAATGCCTTGCTTTTATCTGGTATACAAGTAATTCTTTTAGCAAGATGATTCTCTGACCTGCAAGAAACAGAACTATTTCCTCACCCTGGATAAACCAGCAAGAGAGAATCCAAACACAGAGTAATCTTCAGACTGGGCCAGTTCCAAATTGGAGCAATGTCACAGAGGTCTCAATTACAGCCTACACTCTCTCTCCCCTTCTCAGTGTTGCTGGCTGTGCCCTGAGTGCAGCAAGGCACTACAGCAGCTTCAAATGACCGCACCCAAGAATCCACTTGAAAGGTTCTCCACAGCTACCAACACACTCCCTCATATCTCAGAGGTCAAGTGAAGTAAAAGGCACCAGATTCATCCTCCCTGAAATAGGTGGTTCCATAGATGGAAACCTGAATGAGGCTGGAGTTCAGCTCATTTGAGAGAAACAATGAAAGCATGAACGCAGAAGCAGGTGACAATCTAACCCATCATACGGCTACCACTGCTATCCTCTATATTGCTCTGTAATGACGTCTGGGTGGGAGACAAGTCTGTGACCACATGGAATCATTGTTGTCCCCTGCACTGCTCTGTCATCCATCCCTTCTGCTAGATGCAGAGCAGATAGGACTTTCAGTTCTACAGCAAGCCCTCGGGTTATTGTTATTACAACAGCAAATTCATTGAGAGAGAAACAGGGGCTGCATCTCTTTGGATTTCACAGCATCCTTCAACCGCCTTTGGAGAAGATGCCTGCTTTGGAAAGGAAACACATGATCTCCAAGAACCTCAGCATTTGGAGGAGCAGAGAGCACACGTTTCGTTACCACTGCGGGTTTAGGATGAAGACATGGCTCTTCTGCTTTGTTCCTGGAGTACTGAGGAGCACTCCAGTGAGAGGTGGATGAGGGGTGAGGAAGACTCCTGAGGGTCCACCTGGATAGGAGGTCAGCGGGCAGCATCCAGCAGCTGTTGGGAGATGAACAAACCTCCCACGTAGACTGGAGACTGTCCTACACTCTACCATGTGCCAGCTGCCTTTCCAGGTCATGGATAATGCCAGCAGTCAAGGATGAGTCTGCGGGCTGTAAGGATGGCATCATTTAATAGCACGGTCCCATGCACTACAGGAGTGAACTGACCTTTGTACCCGTCCTTGGGTGGTTGGGATCCCCGTAATTCTAAGGAGAGGAAAGGATAGAGGGACAATGATAGAAATGCCCTCTTAAGCACCCCACCACACACACAGTGAAAGTGGCCTTCCTTCTTCAGAATTTCAAGACTACAATACCAATTATAAACCCCAAGCCTGCCCACACTCCCCAATAACATCATTACAACTTCCTTCAGCCCCAAGTTCACGACATTTGACTTGAAAGTTGAGGGCCGTTGTGTGTCAACACACAGAACAACATTTCCTGAATCCTCCATAGAGTTCTGGACAACACCACCTTGGGAAAGTCTTGTAAAAACTGCCAACCCCTGCTGCTAGGAAGCAAACACTAACCCTAGGTACCTCTATTGTAAAATAAGCCAGGTGTTTTTGGGGTTTGGTTTTTTTTTTTTTTTTTGAAACAGGTTCTTGCAAGCCATGCAGCTTGGGCTGTCTTTGAACTCATTTCTCAGCCTGTGTTGTCCTGGGTCTCTTTGTGCAGCACAAAGTAGCCAGAAACTCGTAGATGGCTTTTCTATTCACCTAGCTTGTGAGCAACAAAGTCTTGCTAGACACAAACAGAAATCTTTCATTCTTGATTAAAGTGTTATGTTTATGCAGCTCATTTAAAATGTAATATATAATTAAGAAATAAAGGTTAATAGGAAGTCATCTATAATAATCAAACTTTTAGTCATGCTAGTTAGGTTCTCTAGATGTACAGAGATATATTTCAGTTGATGGATAGTCTTCAAGACCAGAGACCTACAGAATATGGCATCTAAAAGGTTTTAAGAACTTAGACTTTTCTCAACAGTGAGCCATGTAAGAGCTAGATAGGAATGTGTCTGAACCATTGGGCAGACAGTGTTGTAGTTAATATAGTTTATGTGTGAGTATTTGGGTCTGGGCAGCCAGGAAATGAAAGTGCAATCTCCGTTTACAAGATTGGGTTCAGAACGCCCACATGGTGGCTTACAACTGTTTGTAACTCCAGTTTGCAGGGGATCCAGGGTCTGCTGGCTCATATTTTATTGTTCTCTGTCTAGATGGTTTGCTTGGCTTTTCCTGCTTCCTTGTGAGTCTGGTGGTGACAACATCTGATCTCATCTCAGTAGGTTCTGAAAGAGTCCCAAGCATCCCCTGTGGGCTGCTACTCTTTCCTTCTTGGCAGTGCAGATAAAAAACTTCTCTCAGAATTCATCTAAGCCTTCCCTGAAATCACCAGAGGGTCAAGATCAGAAATCCTCTCTCTCTGGGCACAAAATCTCCCTATGTTCTCAGCTCCTGGACTCCAAACTGCCCCACCTCCCCACATTGGTTTCTACCTAGCCATCAGCTATTTAGTTGGACTTTTTCTTGCTGGTATGCTGTGGTCAGCGCCCTTCAGTACCTGCCCATGCTCAGACTAAGGGGAGCTAGTCCCTGACCCGCAGTTAGTTCATGGCCTCAGCAAGAGCTGCGGCCTCATATGCACGGTGTTCTGGTTTTACTTTAAGAGCTGTCATACTGCCCTTTCTGATGCTCTGTGCCAAACGGGAGTTGGGAAGCCCAGCCTGACTTGGAGCTTGCATCCACTCTCTTTGGCTAGGAGCTGGACCCATCCTTGTTAGCTTAACTTTCCCCTTTGGCAATCATCCTACACACATTCACAACTCCCTGAGTGCTATTAGGTTGGACGTTTTATAATTACAAATTTGGTTAACCTTTAGATAGCTCTGTGATTTTTCAATAGCTACTTCTTGCCACGCTGGTTGAAGTCCAAGGAATCTTAAAAATCCTATCACCAGTTTTCAGTGAATATGCCAAGGACAAAAGAGGTTCAAGAGAGCTGCTGATGCACCCTGGTCATGCCAGGACAGAGTCAGGTAAGCTCAGAGAAGAGAAGCTAATCTCCCATCCATCCATTCAAAAGCATCGCAAGCCCACAGTGAAACTGGTTCACAGACAGCGTGGAACCTGTGCAACTGGCATGGAACAGACCTTGTGTCTCACTCCCTCATAGTCTAACACCTAACAAACAGTACCAGATATGTGTGCAAATGTCGGAGAAGGCAACACTTCCCCTGGGGCGTTCTCAGAACAGAAGGCAAAGCAAGCGTATCCTGAGATCAGAATTTGAGCGCAAGTAATTCACCTAGGGAAGCCCAAAAAACGCAGTAGGAAAATAAGAAGCCAGGGCAGGAAAGAAAGTAGCAGTGAAAGGCAGCTTGCAAAGGCCCTCCCCTCCTGGAGAAGCTGGGAGTCTCACTGCCCTGTTCATGCTTTGGTGTTTCCTGCTCCAAAGCTACAGCTGATCATCAAGAAGACTGTGGGAGCCGGGGGGGAGGGGTTTAGATGATGAAGCTCTTCAAGTTGGCAGTGAGGTCAACTCAGGACAGAGGACAGATTCTAGAGCAGCGTTTCTCATCCTGTGGGTTGAGACCCCTTTGGGGGTCCAATGATTCTTTCACAGGGGTCACCTAAGACCATCAGAAAGCACAGATGTTTACATATGATTCATAACTGGTAAAATTACAGTTATGAAGTAGCAGTGAAATAATTTTATGGTTGGGGTCACCACAACAGGAAGAACTGTATTAAAGGGTTGCAACATCAGGAAGGTTGAGAATCACTGGTCTGAAGCAATGAGGTGAAGGCAAGCAAAGAGCTACACCCAGTGGTATAACCCACCCTGTCAACCCAGAAATCTCAGGGAGTACCACATGCTACCTCTGCAGAGGCCCAGCTGTACTTAGGCTGACAGATGAAGGGAGCTGGGCCAAGCCTGAGGACACCAGGCTCTTCTTCACATCCACTCTACGTATGGTGTAGATTTTCCATCAAATAAGAACAGCTGCATTGGAAATCAAACTTTTCTAAAGTAATATTTGTAGAACGCAGGAACCCCGGAACTCCAACCCCAAATATGGTGTCATGGACACAAGAAAATGTGTGCAGATGAGCAATGCACAGCCGTGTGTGTGATGCCAAATGAGGGGCCACTCAGATGCCTGTGCAAAGGGAGCCTCTGATGAGCATGCTCAGAGCTAGTGAGGATTAAAGGGAGGGGCAGGGAGACCTGAACTGTGGACGCAGACTGCAGCCCATCCCTGCGCCTCATGAAGCCACGTAGGTATAAATGACATAGAGCTTCATGGGGGCACTCATGACAATGCCAGCACTGGTAGGTCACCTGGGGTTTGCACAGAGATGGTCAGTGCCTTATGAATGTGTTCCTGATGACAGCCACTTAACTAGGGACAGAGCCAGGAGGAGGGAGGTGGGGACAAACTGAAAACAAGATGGAGCTGGGACCAACCTGGGCACGCTGCTTTCCAAAGCTGAAACTCTGTGTGTGTGTGTGTGTGTGTGTGTGTGTGTGTGTGTGTGTGTGTAGAGGTAGGGGAGGCTGGAGAGAAACTCCGTGACTAAGAGCATTTGTTGCTCTTACAGAGTTCCTGGGTTTGGGTTTGGTTCACAGTACATGGTGACCCACAACCATCCGTCAATCACAACTCCAGTTTTCAGGGATCCACTGCTTTCTTCTCTCTTCTGTGGGTACCAGACACATATTGCTACACATACACACAGATAAGACACAAAGAGACCTAAAAAAAATCAAAAAACAAATGAATAGTTTAAAAAACCCAAACCTTGTATATATAGGGCTCTGTGTGTGTGTGTGTGTGTGTGTGTGTGTGTGTGTGTGTGTGCGCATGCATGTATGTGAAGGTCAGGTTAGTGTCTAGAGTCTTCATCGGTCACTCTCCATGTCTGTTACTGAACCCAGGACTTGCAAATCTGACTAGATTGGCCAGTCAGTGAGCACCAGGCATGCTCTGGTCGATGCCTCCCCAGTGACTGGCTTTTTTAGGCAGGAACTAGGAATCAACCTCAGGTCCACAGGTTTGTGCGGTAAGGCCTTTCCCGGTGAAATCATTGCCCCCCCAATCTCTCTTTTTCTCTTCTTTTTCAGGTACCAAAGATTAAACCCATGACTTTCTGCACACTGAACACATGCTCTACTGCTAGGCTTTACCCCATCCCGTCTCTATTGGAATGGAAATGGCTAACGCATCAAGAAAACAGACAGAATGGGCAAGCTCCCATATCAGGGTCCAACAATAGTGAAGCTCAGACATGGAGTGGCTGGGCAGCCCATCTCTCTGCCTGCTGCCTACAGCTTGTCCTGGTAGGTGCTCTTGTCTTCACCGCGTCACATGTCACAAAGCAAACACCCATGCTGTTATCTGCAAGGCCTTGGGGAGAAACGTTTTTAAATTTTGTTCTTTGAACAAAGATTGTTTGTTCGAATAAAGCAAGGAAGGAGCTGGGTGAGAAAACCCCTGCCTGTAAACCCAGCACCTGGATTTGATTGTAGTGGGTTCAAGGACAAAGCTGGCCATGTAGTTTCAGGCCCTCTTAGCATAGACCGAAACCTTGTCTCAAAAGTAGAACTGGGTAGGGTTCACAGTTGTAATCCCAGGTGTTGGGTGGCCGAGGCGGGAGGACCACAGAGCATGCAAGGCCAACATCAGCTACATAACCCTAACACCCAACACTCTGTCTGTTTTCAGAGATGCACAGAACAAGCTTGGTGAGCTCTGAGCTTGACTGACAGACCCTGCCTCTGAAGAAAGTGAGGTGGAAAAGCCATTTGTCTCCATACACACACACACACACACACACACCCATCTATCTAACCACACACAAACAAACAAATACACACCACGTATAAATGAAAAAGAGGCAAATAGGAAGTGTCCCTGAGGACTATGGTATGAACTAGAGTAGAGAGCAAAACCATGGGGACTTAGACCACCTAGATCTTGGTTCGGCAGTTCCTAAGGCTGCTGACGTGGCTGCCCAAGGCGGTCTGTGTAGTTCAAATCCCTCCTGCTGTGGGAACAGGGCCTTGCAGAATACAAGAAAGAGAACTGAGTTGGTGAACTGTCCATTTCAGCAGCCTAAAGCATTTAGCCCTAGCAAGACTAATCCTTAGAGTGTTTCTCTACAGAAGACAAAGATGTAAGCTGTAATGTCCAGCCCTGTGTCTCTTGCAGAGGCAAACAATCTAAACAGAATCTAAAGCAACACAAAGTATCCATCCGTAGGAACTGGCTGGGCAATGGCAAAACTGACAAGACCCTGATGTTGAATGTTACTTTAGTATCAAAATTGTGACCTATTGTTTAGGCACCAGAGGTCGTCTTTCTTGAGGCTAACAACAGTAAACACTTTATCCTTCACAAGTCAGACAGGTTTCTATTGCAATTATTCAGCTCTGCCATTGTGGCTCAAAAGCAGCCAGAGGCAACACATAAAGACGGGTAAGGCTGTGTTCCAATAAAACTTTATTTACAAAACTAGACTGTGTTTCCACCCTTGGGCCATAGTTTGTTACAACCATATGTACAAGTAGGAAAAGTCAGGTGAGAAAGCGTGCATCGTTGCATGTTTTGAGAAGACGTGTCACCGAGAATGGCATCAGGTAGCTATGGTACTGAATGCCAGAGTCTCCTGCCTCAAATGCCAGGATTTTATGTGTGCGCCCCCACCCCTGGCTGAAAACATATCCTTAAAGAATAACAACCATGAAAACCTAAAAAAACGCTCCAGATAACAAGACGGTTAGTGTCGTTGTCCCCTTTTCTCATATTGTTTTCATCTTTCCCTCGAGGAGTGCGAATGAAAAATAGAAATGGATCCATTACACTAAAAGATAGCACTCTGGAGAGAAATTTTCTAAAGGCTAGGTAACAGAGGCATTCTTAAAACCTCCCGACTTGTCATTTTCATCCAGATCAGGAGCTGAATGAACTGCATTGTGACAGGCCACAGCAAAGAGCGAATTGCTAGAGTATAGTCAGGAAAGAGCCCCAACCCAGGCCATCTTTCTGCCAAGCAGGACCTTCTGATAGAGTCTTCAGATAGCTAAGAACCTCGGTCTGGCCCTCTGTGTTCTTCCACACTGAACAGCCACAGGACACGTCTCTGAACTTGCAGAGTGAAGTCTCACAAGGCCTCTTTCTAAGTGCTCCCTGCAGGACTGGTCCATGACACAGAGCGTTAGTCAGTTGTTCAGAGCCCTTTCTGCTATGGCGTGTCTAGCACACTGATAGGGCTTAAAAAGCCAGGACACTGAAATTGTGTGGCCAGCAGCTAGTGACTCTGTAAGCTGTCCCTGGTCCTGAGCTGTTGCATATAGCTGTTAAACCATAGCCATGGGCCATGGCTGCTGACCACGCATGGGCCTCAGCAGATGTGGTCAGAGCAGTTTAAATTGAAGTGGTAACCTTTACTGGGGAAGCTGATATTCCCTTTTGGGGATCTTGGCACCATTAATGTTAGGAGCCAATTTCCTCCTAAAATCATTGCAGGAACCATCACCCTGGGGAGTCTGCAGATCTTTCAGGAGCCTTTCCTCCTAGGATCATTGCAGGAACCATCACCCTGGGGAGTCTGCAGAGAACCCCACACCCCTAATTGTGTTAGGAATCGTTCTATTGACAGAGCCTACCCCACACCCAAATCGGCTGATGGAGAGCTATCTGTTAGCGGAACCCACCCCACATTCCAAACTATCTAGAGAACTAGGTGTGTCAACTCGTGACTTCCTGGCCTACAGTAACCTGACCGAAGGTAACCTCCTGGCTACGTGACCAAAGTGAACTATGTGATCAACGTGAACCACGCGGCAAGAGCTTAGGCCCCTGTGCCCACCCCTCAACTCCTTACCCTATATAAGCTGCACCCCATCTCTGATAAACAGAGGCTTTGACAAGAATCTCGCTTAGCCTCCTTCCTGTCTCCTAGCTCATATCTTACAGATAGTGCCTCTCCGGGACCCTGGAATAACTGAACTGCCAGGTGGGTTACAACCCCTAGACTAAGTAACCCGCCAAGGTTAATCAACACATTAATAAAACAATTCTGAAACAACAGATTTCTAAGGAAGCCCAAGGACATTTTTCCTGGAATAGAAGATAAAAGCACAGCATAAGTCAGGTGAAAATCCCAGCAGCTTTCAGAGCAAAAGATGGGATAAGTCAGGCCTATTAAGCAAAGACTAGAAATAGTCAAACAGTCAGCTTATTATTAAAGGGAGAAACACTCCCAAGAATAGAAGTGGGCTAGCGAACCAAGGACGGAGTCCCCAGAGTATCTAACCACACAGGTTGCATGCTCTTGTATAGATGGCCATAGATATACATGCAACTCACTGTCCTCATTTTGTATTTCTCAGGGTGTTTTTTGTTTTGTTTTGTTTGAGCATACTTGTTTCTCAGATGGTGTTCGGTTCTATCCTAGGATTCTGGGCCATCCATCCTCTGGCAGTGTCTGAATGGGCTCACTCTCGTGGCATGGGTCTCAAGCTGGACCAGTCGTCGGTTAGCCACTTCCATAATCTCTGTGCCACCCTTACCCCAGTACATCCCACAGGGAGGACAGACTGTAGGTCAAAGGTCATGCGTCTGGCTTTGTGTCCCAGTTTCTCCACTGGAAGTCTTACCTGGTCACAGGAGGAGATTAGTTTAGGTTATGTATCCTTCATTGCTAGGCGTCTTAGCTGGGCTGAGCCTTGTAGATTCCTGGGAATTTCCTGTGCACTAGGTTTTCACCTCACTGTGAAATGCCCCCCTTTTCCAGTCATCCCTTCCAGTCCTCTCCCCCTCCACACCCCTACCCTGATCCCTGGTCCCCACCAGCCACCTCCAGTCCATTTAATGTCATTTTCAACTCTCCCCTCCCACCCCCACCCCCACCCCCTGTACAACATATGAGAAATTAACCTTACCTGGGCAGGGTGTCCATGGCCTAAGACAGCACTGGAGTGGACGGGTGAGACTCTGGGCTACAGGCAGGGAGGAAAGCTGGGTTAATCCACAGTGTCAGATCCCGCGGGATTCACCTATGCTGTGGTGGATAAGTGGGTACCCAGTGTTTTGAGGCAGGAGTGAGAGCCTCGACCTGCCCACCAGCGTGTCTTCTCCACGCTGTTCTGAGTCTCTCAGGGACCTGCAGGAAGTTCCAGCCTGTTCTGAGTCTCTCAGGGACCTGCAGGAAGTTCTCCTAGGGCAAGCAACCTCTCATCAACACACAAGGCTTAGGCCAGCTAAGCCCTTGATCTGAAGTCTGTGTAGGAAATCAGGGAGCAAGCATTTGAAGCCAAGTCCAGGAGCCAAATTCTTAATCATGTTCACTTTTTATAGCACGGACACCAACATTTAGGGGACTGGGGCTTTAGGTGACTTTGTATGTGTACACTGGGAATATTGTACTGGGGACAGATGTCAGGTCCTTGCCGCCTGTAGTCTTTGGTAGTGCATTCTGAGACAGAATCATTGATGCGTGCCCATGCACTGTTACTGATGGTTGTTGACTGGACTCGGTGTTCCCAATGTATGTGTGCGCGTGCGTGCGTGCGTGTGTGTGTTCATTGGAGAAACATACACAAATAGCTAAGCAGTGGAAATTTGAGAAGGGAGCCAACAAATGAATGGACAGGGTAGGTATGCTTCCCAGGGAGCAGTGGCCTCTAATGGAGATGAATCAAGAATTAGCGATTACTTCTTCCCAGGGCTTCCTTTGTGCATCCAGGAGGAGGAGTGGCTGCTGGGGGCCAGGGTTTTCATTGAGCATGTCCTCTCCCAACCATCCCTAGGCAGGAGATGGCAGGAGGATCTTCTCTAAGAGTTCCCTTGAGAGACACAGTTTGTCTTGCCGTGCATGCACCTCAACCGGTCCAGGCTGCATCATCACACGGCGCCCAGATCAAGAACACAGTCTAAGACGCATCTGATCACAAGGGCGAGTTGCTGGATTGGTGGCTATGTTTGGAGCAGGGCATGTGTGTACCTCACGGCAGGTAAAGGGTCTGGGTTGCTAAGCTGGCCCTGCAGACTACCTCATCATTCCTGCTCACCGTGGCAACAGGGCAGTGCGATCCGTATTCTTAGTTTGTTGGTGAGACACCATCTTGGCCCACCACAGAGCAAGCCAGACATCTTGGTGTGAACTGTCTGTGGACTGAGCCAAGTGGTAGGAGCTGTACAGTCACCAAAGTACAGAAAGTGACAATGACCTCACGCATGGGGCAGGTAGGGTCCTGACCTACCTAGTTAGTATTTGATTCCAGCAGTGGCACCTAGCAGAGGATCAGTTGAGCTGTGCTTAGCGTTCTGACAAAGATAGAGCCGTGTTGCTTCCAAGCGCTCGGCCACAGTGACTGTCATGGAGCAACCAGCTTGACCCATTTCTCCACACCCAAGACGATTTTGATCATGAGACTTGCTTGGCCCGGGGAAAGTGGGGAGAGCATGACATACTATTCAGCTTGACAAAGAGGTCCTGAATTCTCTCTTTGGTTCTTGCTGTTGTCATCAATACATCTGTTTGCTGGAGAGACACTGCTGGAGACATCCAGAGGTGAAGGAATGAGAGAAATGTGGGTCCCTCCAGCCTGCGTCCCCTGGGGTCCAGGTTGGCAGCAAGTGCCAGCTTACCCGCCAGCCCTTGTGCGACATTTGTATCAGTGGGTTAATTACCACGGGAATCCACACAGTTTACAAATATCCATGGCAGCTCGTGTAGAACTGACTGGTGATTCACATCTGGAATCCCATGATGCACATCTGGAATCCCATCAGCGGGAAGGCTGGGGTCGGCAGTTTGAGGTCAGCCTGGGATATACTGTAAGATCCAGGCCAGCTGGAGTTAACTAGTGAGATGGTCTCAGAAAGAAAAGCAGGGGAGGGGGGAAAGGGGGATGAGAGGAGGGAGGAAGTGGTAGACTTAAAAACAAAAACAAAAAAAAAAAAATGAGGAAGTTAACCAAAAAAGAAATGGCACTTACACCAACAAAAGCAAAATTATTTCCCAATAACTTGAAAATACATTTTTATTTTCTTTAGCCTTTTACAAAGCATATTTACACAAGAGCAAAAAAAAATAACATTTGTTTTCATCCTTCATGTGACTCTGATAGAAGCGTTTCTTTCCCTTTTTCAGCCTATGGCTCTGGGGTTGCATTAGAGACTCACAGTGTTTGCAGAGAGCTTTGGGGGACAGCCAACAGGCATGCTCGCTGGCTGCCTTCTGTAACAGTGGAGCTGTTGGCATCCCCCTAAAATGCAGGCTCCCTTCAGGAGGGTCACAGTCTGTTCCTCGGGTGGGAAGGAGGACACGGAGGGCTTGCAAGGCTGGGGTGACCTGGATGGGAGGTGGTAGACCTAAACAAGATCCTGTCTCAGAGACCGTGGAGAATGAGGTACACTGGGAGGGTTCGTGCCTGCTGCAGGCACAAACCTTTGTCTTGGGCACAGGACTATTCCAGGGAACAGCTCTGTGCTGCAGGGGAGCAGAGGCTCCACCCCCTCAGGGTGGATAGCACCACTCTTCAGTCTTTGCTGGATCACCACTGGGAGCAATAGAGTTCGGGAGGTCTTAACGACTCAGATTTTTGCCACTAAATGTCAGCAAGTAAAATATTCTGAAAAGATTTTTCTTCTATGGATTTCGGTTTCCCAGTCTGGAAGAATGAAACGGCGGGATCTTTTCCAGAGCTATCATCAAGAAGCTGCCAACAAATTGGAAAAATTCCTGCAGTGTCCCTTTCCCGACCTGACTGGGCATCCTTGATCCCACATGGGTCTCTGCAGCGACCCATTCAAATTCTTCACAAATTGTTTTGTAAAATTTTCATCATTGGATTAAATGAGCACATGTTGGAAGAAGGGGAAGAAAACTGGGCCCCGGGGCAGAGGCGTGTTCCCTTACAGGCAGATAAAAAAATGCTGCTTTGGGGTTTGTTTCTTGCTCTGCAACAAAGTGCTTGTTTAGTACATGCCAGGCTCTGGGTTCAGTCCCCGTACTAAAAAGCAGCAGCAGCGGCGGCGGCAGCAACAAACCTACATGGAGAGCAAACGCTTCTATGCCTCACAGGGACCTGCTCCGAGGAGCCACCAGCATGTCACAGGACTTTAAGGGGGGCTCTGCTGACATCTGGGTGGCCAGCTTGCTGTGACCATGTACAGCCGCTATCCCGGGAGACCCAGCAGCAGGGATCACCTGGGCTCCTAGACCTACCTCGAGGCTTCTCAGTGAGACCCTTCTGGGTGATGCCCTACCCTGGGAACGCTGTGCCCTCCAACTACTGGGAACTGACTGACTTCCTTAGGTGATCTGTCATCTTTGTAAGGCGGGACTTCTGGGTTCTCACAAACACTGTGTGTCACATGAGGCTCCCCTAAAAGTGGGGTCTCTGCTCAGATCCATTAAAGTGGGAGGTGAGCATGCCAGGGAATTTAGCTAAAGCTCACGTGTCTCCTAGTCTTTCCTAGAACCATGCCTCAGTGGCTCTTGCAGTGTAGAGCTAAGTGGCAGGATGGGATATTCCATGGGGGCCTTCACTGAATGTTTAAACAGTGACAGGGCCGCAGGCATTGCCTTCTTTGGGTTATTATTTCTGGTATAAACTTCCCTGTTTTGTGGGACAGTTCTGTCTTGACCTTTTCCCAATACTTACTACTATTCACTAGTGACCCCACCGTATCGATTCCAAGCAGCTATCTTGCCTGCTGATCATTAAAATGGCAGCAAGGTATGACTTTTCCATAATGTAGGGGAAACAGAGAAGCTACCTTCAATGGTTCATAGAGCAGCCGCATTGCTCGTGTGTGCTTTTCTGAGTTCTGGCCACAGGAGCAGGATACAGAGCAGAGCTAGCTTCGTGGGATAATGATGAGAAGAAAGGGGAGTGTCAGGCTTTCAGAAGAATAACTGCCCACTTTCAGCTAAGGCGAGCCACTTCTACAGCACGGACTGAACGTAATCATCTCAAGATCGTAGCCGAGCACTGCCCAGATGCCCAGTGCGGCATCCATCTCCCCTCAGGAAGAGGCTGTGGGGACTGCGGGGTGTACCATCCTCACTCTTGCAAGTGACTGCTGTCCAAAGACCCAGAGGATGCACGCACTGTCAGGATCCATCTGTCACCTTGTCAAAGCTGCGAAATCTTTCCTGTCCTTCTTACAAGCCTCAAAGTTACACCAGCGGCGTACAAACAGGCATGGAGACATGTGACTTGCATGTTATGTTTACAGCTGGCACCTTAACCTGAGTCTCTTCACCGTGAAGTTGCTTCCTTGAGACACACGCGACGTACTATCCACGTGGACAACATGGATAACAACAGCATCCAACAGTGGCATGCGCTTAGCAGCACATGTTGATTTTAAAAGCAGTTTACCCAAAGCTGTGACTCCGTACCAAAGGAGCATTAAGACATCCATAAGACAACAAATGCATATCTATCACCTCCAGGCCCTGAACGTAAAGATTTGATGCTCAGACAGAATCTCACATGGGGTTAAGGTAAGAGTGTAGGAGCCTCCGGCTTGCACACACTGCTGCAAGCTCTGGGTGCTAAGAGGCTGTCCCACCCAGGTGGCCTTGCCCTGACCAGCAGGTGACATTGGTACTCCCGAAAACCAACATTTTCAAATAGCAAGAGGCGAATAGTCAAAGCTGCTTGAAAACAATTTTTTTCTGCATTCAGAAGGACAGAAGATGTGGGTATTTCTGAAGGATCTAGCATGTTCATTTCATGTAATTTCAGAAAGGAAGAGAGACAATAAAGGGTATGTGTGTGTATGGTCTACGCATATTAATACTGATAGAATTGACTAGTCACTATTATTGCCTTCACAAATCTTAAAATTAAATTTAAAATAAGTGGTGATATCATGGAATTGGACATCATCATCCAGCTCCCTATTTGTCCCTGGGTGTCAAAAGTTGTTGCATTTAATGAGCTCCAGGTGGCACTTATGTAGGAAGACCTTAACTTATATAAGCCTTGTAACAAAGGGCTACCCCCAGTGGACTCGTGGCTGTATGTTTTCTGAAATGCCTCCCCCAGCTGTGTCTGTCTGTCTGTCCCTCTCTACTCCTGAGGTGTTCCTCCCTTAGGGACTGCACGTCTTCCCCAAGACAAAGACATAAACTTGCTACAGCCAGTTTCCTGAGAACAGGACCTTTTTCTTTTCAGGAGTGCATGGTGGTTTCAAGATAAGCAGAAGGAGCTGCCGGTCAAAGCATAATGAGCCGGAGCATGTGCGCATCGAAAGTTCCACCAGGAGATTAATTCAGATTCTACCCCATACCATATTCGGTCACTGAGAATGAGATGGACTCAACAATTCACAGGATTTCATTGTACAACAAATCGTTAAAAATTATACAAGGCAAAAATGCAATCAAGAAGAGATTATGAGGCGCGTTAATATCAAGTAGCCAAGTCTTTGCCCTAAAGACACTGCAGCTGATCAAGACAAAACGATGGTTCTTGTTCTTGTCTGAAGGCACAGAGAGCGCTTTGGAAAGGCCAACTTCACTGCTGGGGAAAGGCTTCATTCCAGGACTTCCTTATACAAGGAGGATAAGGATGATTGAACTCGAGGGGAGCACACACAGCCTGCACCTTAGCAAGACCACCCCGCTATAGCCCAGGTGGACCTGAGCAGTTGGGACAGGGGTATGTCTGGCTTCTTTTTGCTAATCTTATCAGCTTGTTTTGTGGTAAAGGCCATTCCCACAACCTAAAAGAGATACGGAGAAACTGTGTATCTTTTCCTTTTCTGTCAGTAGACTGTACTCATCAAAAAATACCTCAACTAAGCATTTCTTCCTTTACCAAGGCAATGGGTGCTAGTCTTTTTATTTACTATCTATGACCATTTGAGAAAGAATTTGACTATTTAAACATTCACCCCACAGCTTAGTACATTCTATGCAGGTCCATACCCCCCTAGGCCTCCTGACATACATCAGGTGATCTTCAGAATGACTGTGCAGACACAAAGAAAATTTTGCTTCAGAGAATCAGTCACAGCATTTAGATTCTGTGTGTGAAATCCATATACGGACAGAATTGTTTTGAGAGCTGAAACTAAAATTTTTCATCACTGTATTTAATATTTAAAATGACACTGTGTTTTAATTGTTCTCTTTGCTTAAAGAAAGAAAACACTCATTAGTAACCCTGAAAGGCATTAGTTAGTCTATGACCAAAGGGAATTGGGATTAATTCAAATGTAAAACATGCTAATTCTAAAAAATAGAATGAATTCACATTAAGTGATTTGTATACTATTCAAGAAGGTTATAGTGTGTCTCAGTGACTGCCAACATATTGTACCATTCAATCATGCTAAAAACACATCAATTTTAGATAGCAGAAATCAATGGGAAGTTAAACGTGTAATTTCATCTTCCAGCTTGCTAATTGCATGCAATAAATTGCTTCTGAAGTGGGGACATGTATAGTCTGGGCTGGTGCTAGACTAGAGCTATCAGAAGCCAGCTTAACAGGAAGGATTTGAACCCAGTGGCCTAGAAAAACTCTCTCATTAGAGACGGGATGCTATTTGGCATTTGGATTCCTCTTTCCTTGGACCATCTCAAAGGATAAAGAAGGAATTTCTATTTTATTTTATGACTTTGGGGGAATTCCCAAACAATAAACATCCATCTTACACATAGGTAATTTGGTAAGGTCTAGAATAAGGGCTGTCATATCTTACGTGGTCTATGGCTTCTTCGGTGTTCTAAAAACATTGTATGCTTGATCAGCATCAAAGGATCAACTCATCAGACCTCCCTCCTTCCCTGGACATATGTGTATACACACACACACACACACACACACACACACACACACACACATGTTACACACCAGTAGATTCTACTAGCCTAGCTGCAATCAGAGTATGACAGCTGCTCCCGGATGTGTGCAAAGTTACAATGATAGCCGTGCCCAGATGTGTGCAAGGTCACAAATACTGTCTGCACTGTGTCACGTCTCGGAACCTCTAACATCCAAGCAGATCAGAGAGAACCAATCAATCATTTCATTTACAAACTATCATATTCTGGATGTCTCGTAAGGTTAATAACGGGGAACATGACGGAATACATACTATTTTGTACAGGGTCATGTAATGTTTTTTATCTAAAACTATTTTGTGTACATGAAAGGCTACATACTTTCAAGCATAGTTTTTAGTAATTGTGAGTATAAAATGTTCCTTTGAAAAATATAAGTTGTTTTTATGATTAACCTTGAGGAAAGTTCTGTGCTCCACCCAACCCTCCCCTGGGAGCCCTTCTGTAGTGTTTTCTCCCAGAAGCACACTGCTAGCCTGCCATTGTGTATGCAATGCACACAGGGCACAGAGACCCAGCACTGTGGCTACCACACACCCCTGTGGGAGAATAAGAGCAACTTCTGCAGTACTGTGACTTGGTCTTTCCTATGCCATCCTAGCAGCAGCCAGTCCAGGCAACTTGCAGTCTCAGCTGAAGCCTAGAACTTGAACTTGACTGGGAAACTCCATCCGCTCCAGGGCAGTGCTCTTATCTTTTGGCTGGGTAATTCTTGGTGGTCCCCCACGGATAAGAGTGAGATCTAGAAGGTCTAGAAGTGAAAAGAGAAGCCATAGAATCAACATTTCTGTCCAACTGACAAATTTCACTAGCTCTGGCTTGAAGAAACAGGTATAATAAATAAACCACAATTAATAGAAACTAATTAATACAATAGCAAGTTTTAAAAAACGCTGACCTTTTGCTGAAACTTGGTGATAGGATTCTTCTCAGCTGATGAGTACGGCGTTTCTTCATGGGGGACAATCAACACCATGTGGTAGCTTATCCATATGAACTTCTACATTCTCTCACCAGTATCACATGAACATCTATGCTCATGTACGTGCATCACATGAATGTCTCTGCTCATTCACCTGTATCCAACTGTGGTCATTTGAATGTAATTGGCCCCATGAGTTCACAGGGAGTGGCACTATTAAGAGGTATGGCTTGTTGGAGGAGGTGTAGCCTTTTTGGAGGAAGTGTGGGGGCGGGCTTTGAAGTCTCCTATGCTCAAGCTATGCCTAGTTCAGTTCATTTCCTGTTGCCTGCAGATCAAGATGTAGCTCCTTCCTTGCCCTCAGCTTCTTCTCCAGCTCCATGCCTGCCTGCACACCACCATGTTCTTCTGTTACATTAACGGACTAAACTCTCTGAAACTGTAAACCATCTAATTAAATGTTTTCCTTTGTAGAGTTGTGTTTTCCTTTATAGAGTGGTTGTAGCATCTCTTTGCAGCAATAGAAACCCTAAGACACCCATGAATATCTGTGTTCACCTACCTGAATCAAATGTTCATCAGTCTGAAGAAGCAAAGCAATGCAAATGGATTCAATGTGCATTTCTTTTCAGTTTCTATATATGTCTCTCAAAACATTCCACTATCATTATCATGACAAAATACTGTAAAATGTTCAGAGGGGTTGGTGAGCTGGCTCAGAGGGAAAGGTGCTTGCTGACAAGCCTGACGATCTGAGTTCAAGCCCTGAGACCCACATGGTCAAGGGAGAGAACTGACTCCTGAAAGCCATCCTCTGACCTTTCGCAAACATCCCTGCTTTCTCTCTCACACACACAAGCACACTCAAAATGTCATAAATTTAAATGATCTCGGTTTCCTGTCAATTGTAGAGAATTATTCAATAACTATTATTTCAATAATCTCTCATTTGTGTGTGTCTCTCTGTGTATATGTATGAGAGAGATATAGAGAAGCCAGAGGTCCACCGTGACTGTTTTCCCCAGGACATCATATCCCTTAACTTCTGAATCAGGGTCTCATTGACGGGGAAGTCGCTGAGTGGACAGTGAGCCTAAAAGACAAGTCGGCACTAGGATTACAAGCATGCACGACCACCCCTGTTTTCCTTTATCTCTAAATTTTGTAAAACAGAGTATTTTACATGGACAGTGTTCTGCCTACATGTATGTCTGTGCACTACTTGCTTGCCTCATGTTCTCAGAGGCCAGAGGAGGATGTCAGATCCCCTGGAACTAGAATTACAGACAGCTGGAGTCACCGTCTGGGTACTGGGAATTGAACCCAAGTTTTCTGGAAGAACAGTCAATACTCTTAATCACTGAGCCACCTCTCCAGCCCCCATGCCTGTTTTATTTATTTATTTTTAACTTGAGTTTTGGGGATTCTCATACCTGCAGGGCAAGCCCTCTCCCACTGAGCTGTCTCTTTCCCACACTTAGAATTGAAGACTCTCCCTTACTTACACACAGTTCTGGCCAATCATTGAACCACTAAGCTGTAATCTGGTATAGGTCTACCATTCTCAGATAGGCACAGATGAGAATGTAAGGTACCATTAAATAACCCAATAAAGCCAATCACGAGCCTCTGTAAACTCGCACACCTAATTTTTCATTGATACACTGTTTCGTTTTCTCCAAGAACATGAAGCTATTCACTTCCCTTGCTCCAGAGCCTCTGAGGAAATACACACAAAATGACAGCAGTCGCAGAATGACAGCCTCAGGCCCACTACTTCAAGCAAGGACACCTGAAATAATAAGATGCTGAACAGAGAAATACACACTACCCTCTGAAGGCTTGTATGCTCAGCACTTTAGTGAAATACAAACATCTTCCGGGATGGGAGGAGATCTGCTGTAAGGACTATGGTTTCTATACAGAATGTATCAGAGGGCACCTGTAAGGACCCTGATTTCTATCCACAATGTATCAGAAGGCACCTGTAAGGACCCTGATTTCTATCAACAATGTATCCTTGCAAGATCCGGAGTACTCATTTTGGCTCTGCGGTCGGTCCCCTAACACAAGCCTCTAAATTTGCAATGTTATATTTTAGAAATACGTCATCAAGTCAAAAGAGCAAGCGGTTGAACAATCTCATGTGTGATTCAGAAGAAAGGCTCACTGAGATGGGAGCAGAAGAGAACAGAGGGGACTGAAGCAAGCTAAAAGGAGAAAGGAATTTCTCCATAATGACCTTAGCGAGACGGTCTTGAGTCCTTGCATTCAGGGCTACTCCTCACTGTCCTTAAGGGACACTTCCAGAACAACTTAGAAAGCCATCACAAAGTAGCTTTGCTGGCTGCGGAAAGA
This sequence comes from Microtus ochrogaster, assembly GCF_000317375.1. Taxonomy (NCBI): domain Eukaryota; kingdom Metazoa; phylum Chordata; class Mammalia; order Rodentia; family Cricetidae; genus Microtus; species Microtus ochrogaster. The sequence continues at coordinate 46,911,969 of NC_022013.1, read as the reverse complement.
ACTGTTCTTCCACCAGGAGAAGCCTGTGGGGTGGGGAGCCCAGAGCATCTGGGGTATGTTCTGGATGTGGATACTTCGACACAATGGTGCTTGGGAACACAGAGGGACACCTCTGTCAGCTGCTGTTACCTAAAGCCATGGCCCATCATGCACAGTACTCCACAGTGCTGGCCAATCCCCAAATGCCAGGACCTGATTTCTTTTCCATTGAATTCTCTGGTGTTTGCTCAGGAAGGCTGGAAACAGCAGGAATGAGCACTTCCTGACAAAGGCCACCAGCAGTGACTGACTAAAGCGGGAAGATGTCTACTCCAGCTCCCTCCATTTGAGAGGGAGAACTCGAGACACACTGTCGACAAAGCTTCTCAGAATGTGATGCCACGGCTCAAGATTCAGACACTCAATATGGAAACTTGCCTAACAATGAAGTCTTGCTAACTTCATCGTCTTTGTCAGTGTTTTCTAGAACCACCTATCAAATAAACTAAATACATTCAAATTATTGCAGTATCTCTTTGCCTAACAGTAAAACTACAAGAATTCTAAACTAGACTTAAATTTATTAAATAGTTATTCCAGGTGGTAGTGGTACACGCCTTTAATCCCAGCACTCGGGAAGCAGAGGTAGGCTGATCTCTGTGAGTTCGAGGCCAGCCTGGTCTATAAGAGCTAGTTCCAGGACAGGCTCCAAAGTTACAGAGATACCTGCCTCGAAAAAAAAATAGTTTTTAAAATAGTTTTTAAATAGTTTTTAAATAGTTTCTCTTAAAGTCACCCAAAATATGGTGTGCTTGGCTATGAGAACAATGGATATCTGAACTTCCTGCTCTTCTAGAATGACCCAAGCAAATATTGAACTCAAGGAACCAATCAACCCAGAAATGTTTCCCACTGACTCGTGCTCATTGCCTAATAAGCAGCCAGTGGGTAGAAGGCAGCAACCTTTCACTTCATTGTAGGAACACGGGAATGAGGTCTCCACAGAAGCTCGGCAAAGGAACATTCTCCCGATGTCCATATCTACTCAGCACAAATACAAAAGCGTCATAGATCAACTTGTAGACATAAAGCTTTCCAGAATCAAGGATGGATAAAACAGAGCGAATGTCCAACCATCTCCCTTCATCCTTCACTTTTAAAAGCCAACCCTGACTCTCACCTGTTAGTTGTAAAGTTGTAATAGCCACTTTCCTCCAGGACTTCTTCGATCACAGTCTGGAATTGACGGACAGTCTGGTTAATATGGAGTTAAAAGCAACAGAGGTGAAAGCACCTGGGCTGCAGAAACATTTACCTGCATCTGCTCGTACGTGAATCCCTCTTCCAGCTCCAGGCTGCTGGGCGGACCTGAAACACAGCGGTTACAGACAGTCAACCTTTGGTTCACACCGTCTTCATTACACCTTACTGGAAATTAATACTTAAACAGCAGAAAACAGGGCCAGCTTCTTACCTAGAAAGACTCAAAGGCAAATTCCAAAGCCAGAGAGATGGCAGAGCAGGTAAATGTACTTGCCTCTCAAGCCTGATAATCTAGTTTGATCCCTCCCTGGACTCCCAAATGTTGTCCTCTGACCTACACACACACACACACACACACACACACACACACACTAATAAAAATAAATTTAATTTAAAATAAAAATAAATTCCAAAATGTCTTGGCCTTGTTTTTCTTCCATGGTTGGCTGCTCTGGGTGAGGTCATTACAAAGCAATAAAGAAAGACATAGAAACAAGACTTAACTGTAAACCAACCAAGTAAGGTAACGGTATGTGTGTTAAGGTGAACAGTGATTCCAGATACAGAGCTCCTCAACCCACTCGGGAAATGCCAAAACCAATAGTCAGATCCCCCTAGTCAGGCTACATTGACCTATCAGGAGGCCCCACTGGAGACAGGCAAGAGAAGGAGTTATTAGCTTGGTTGAAGTTGAAGGGAGACATGAAGGCTCATTTTAAAGCCTTGTTTAAAGGTCCTGCCAGTGGTGCTAACCAGTTCAGGTTTTGCTAAGCCTCCTGTGAAAGGGGCTAAGCCTCAGCTCTGGGGTCAGGCAGACCTAGGAATAGTTAGTTCCAGTCTTGGGCTTTCGAGAAACTACAACCAGAGTTCGCTTAAGCTCGGTTGCTTTGATGAGAAGTTTGACCAGCAGGCAAAACTGGCCCAACCTGGGAGCAGCTGCTAAAAACAAATGACTTCAGATATTTTGTTATCTTGAGCTTGGGAATTTCTCAGGTTTCTGATTAAATGACACCGCACCCATCTGGGATTTGATTTATCACAGGAATACACATTCACATAGTTTGACAACAAGCAAAAATGATTTCTTAGGCAACACTTCTGCGAGCTATGAAATATTGATCTAACTGTGAAAGTCTTGCTTCTGGCTACTGTGTCCAGGACCATCACTGTAGCTAATGGGGAATTCTGAAATCTTGGAAGAATTGGGATGCTGCTTCCCAGGGTTCAAACATCACAAGGTCATGCTGAGTCCCTCCAAAGGCCTGGCTCTCGTTGCGTCACATTGACTATACAAATACTATACAGTGTTTGTCATGTTCACATTTTATAGTCTTATTCTTATATTTACTTCCATCTTACAGGAGACACTGAACTTGAGTCTATGATCTAAATGACTAAATGATTGAGCTGAGATCTGAATCTGAAGTCCACGTTTCCAGACTCTGTGTCTGTTACCTCACACTACCCAGCATCCCTATGTGGAATTATTCTAAAATGAGAAAAAAAAATCTGGTTGCCTAATGTGGATTCTTTGGGTATGTCTCAAGCTGCCTCCATTTTGAATACTTAAGTCTTCCATTTCTGCTTTTTATCTTCCTAAATGCTCTCAGACATTTGACTTCAAGAGACAACCAAAAAAATAAAAAAATAAAAGGAAAATACAGTTTACACACAGAGATCCTGCTGTTTGTTTATAATGTCAATTATAATGCAAAGAAGGCATTGCCTGTGCTAGGGCAGGAGCTCTAGGAATCTTTATGCATTGTGTCATTTTACCCCCAACGGCAGTGTCCGAGAAGACCAATTCCCTACTGTCTGTGTGTGTGTGGTGTTTTAGGACGTAGGCACAAAGTGGTTCTCTCTGCTGTTGCTTTTTGTGAAGGCCAGACCCCTCTTACCTGTGGGGTCACTTTGGGACCAGTTGTTTGCTGCCAGGGAATGACGCAGTAAGTAGTAATCCGATGTAAAAAAGTTTGGCTCAATCGGCTCTGGAGACCCCTGGGACAACTGAAAAGGAACATGGAACAGCACATCAGAGCAAACGGCAGGCAGCTTCTGGGAGATGCGTTCCCATTAGACTCGGGGACTTTGTGTCTGTCTGGGAAGGTTGCAGCTCCGAGGTCCCTTCTAAACAGAGAAACTTCCTGTTTCCAGATGGGAAGCATCCTCAGACCGTTCCTTAGTCACGTGAACAAACCACGCTTCACAACGGCAGAAGACAAAAGGCATAAAAACAACGACAGGGACCTGGGACACCAAGGTGTGGTTTTTAATCAGGTGTTGGAGCAATAAACCCCAGTTATTCAGCAGAACAATATTCTTAGTTCAAATCAAAGCCCATTTTCATCATCCGCTTTGAATAGCACCTTTGTAGGACCACAGCAAGCCAGTTTCTTAATACGTTTTTCTAAATTACTGTTAATTAACTAGGCTCTCCAAACCTTGGTTCCTAACACTCTATTCGCCCAATGGCAGAATTTATTAAGTCCCAACTGTTTAATGCTCTTCCGTGAAGCTGATGTTTTAAATGGAATTTCTTAATGGAATTTAAGGCTATAAATATTGTCCGACTCCTTTTACCTTTAATTCCACCCAATATTTGGCTCAGCCAAGTTTTAGTGCCAGAGTTAATTTACTCTTAAAATGTCAAATATTAATAAAACAGAAGCAGACAGCACCATCTGAACTGGGCGGGTGTAGTTAATTTGGATTTACAAACTCTGTTCATGAGTTAAGCACATCCTTTTCCAGTGGCTTGAGAAAACTGGCAGCACAAACCACAGCTAAATAAAGTATGCCACCTGGTAGTCCAGAAGCCTCGTGTGCATGTGTGTGTGTATGTGTGTGTGTGTGTGTGCATGTGTGTGTGTGTCCCCTCCTTCCACGTGCACTGTGTCTTCTCTATCCTCTCTTGCTCCTCTTCCTTATATCATATTAATATGTACAAGAATGTTTATTGTATACTGCTTGTAATAACTAAAAACTGGAAAAATCTCAAGTGTCCGTATAGAAAGGCAGATACACCATGGTGTGTTCACACAGTAGAGCCATGAAGCCATGAAGCAAATGATTGACACCCAGAGTGTGGATGAACAGTGAACAAACAAAGCCTGGCACAGGCGACAGAGAAGAAAGCTTCACCAACACGCATCTTCACACCATCCAGCAGAACCATTGAATGGTGATGGCTATCGGCACCCTGATAACCGGGCAGGAGGGATAAGGTGGGACAAAGATGGAGCTTGCTGAGCAGTCAGGAAGGCTCGGCGTGTTGCTGCGGTGGAGGTCATGTGGGCAAACATGCACCTCACTGTCCATTCTGCATTATCTTGATACATTTTAAGTTAGCAAGTCAGAACTATTCCATCCTTGCACGTCAGATACGATGAACAAGCGCTGCAGGCCTTTTCTAGTCTCCACACATACTGTATAAGAAGAAAATGTGGTCCTGTCCCTTTTCATTCTTGAAAATGTGCTGTTCTTCAGTGATAACTGACAACTCGGGTACATCACTGCACGGCCGTCAGATGTGTTACATTGCAGGAGGATCGGATGGCCCCGGACACTCTGCCTTTCTTACACTCTGGCTAGCAGTAGTCACTGTGGCTAAGCTGTGAACATTCCCTAGGATCCTGAAAACAGTTTCCTGTGCTATCACGACTTTGCACGGGATTTTTTTTTTTAAAGCAGCGGGGTGGTCTATTCAACACTGCTATTCAGTGTGCCTTGTGGTCCTAACTGAACCATTGTGTAAACAAATGCACCTTGTGAGCAGGGGCCCTCAAGACTGAGATAGCAAGAGTTAGATGATTCTTTTCTTTTTTTTTATTGAGAAAAGGAAAAAAAACAAGTTTTCACCTCCTCCCAGCCTCCCATTTCCCTCCCCCTCCTCCCACCCTTCCCCCCTTCCCCCCACTCCTCTCCCCCTCCCTCTCCAGTCCAATGGGCAGTCAGGGTTCCCTGCCCTGTGGTAAGTCCTAGGTCCTCCCCCCTCCGTCTATATTTAGGAAGGTGAACATCCAAACTGGCTAGGCTCCCACAAAGCCAGCACATTAAATAGGATCAAAACCCCGTGCCATTGTCCTTAGCTTCTCATCAGTCCTCATTGTTCGCCATGTTCAGAGAGACCAGTTATATCCCATGCTTTTTCAATCACAGTCCAGTTGGCCTTGGTGAGCTCCCAATAGATCAGCTCCACTGTCTCAATGGATGGGTGCACCCCTCGTGGTCCTGACTTCGTTGCTCATGTTCTCCCTCCTTCTGCTCCTCATTGGGACCTTGAGAGCTCAGTCCAGTGCTCCAGTGTGGGTCTCTGTCTCTACACAGCCTTGGGGAGCAGGCTGTTTAAGACTTCGGGTCTTACATCACATTGGCAAACTGCTTTAGCTGGAGAGCCTCAGCTTCCCAGGGGCAGGGAACAATGGCCAGGGCCCAAATCCACTACTCTTTTGTTTGAACCTAAATATGCTTGTTTTTATTCCAGAATTTTCCAGAGATTCTTTTTATAGTTTAGATTCTAGGAGTAAATATTCTTTCAGCAAACTAATCCCCTCACCCCACCCCATTCACTGTGTGTTATAGTCTCTACCCTTTTGACATTGTAGCATGAGGCTATCATCTACAGAGTTAGAGTTCACACTTGAGAGCTAGTCGATCAAGTTACCCATACATACAAAGAAAAAAAGAATCACACACACACTTAATTGTACGTTGCTCCCTGGCTGCAGCAATAGGCATTGCAATAGATCTAGAGGTGTGCATATAGACAATGCATTGCTGCAACAGGCAGTGCAGTAGATCTAGAGGAGTTCATATAGACAACGCATTGCAGCAATAGGCGGTGCAGTAGATCTAGAGGAGTGTATATAGACAATGCATTGCAACAACAGGCAGTGCAGTAGATCTAGAGGAGTGTATATAGACAATGCATTGCTGCAACAGGCAGTGCAGTAGATCTAGAGGAGT
>NC_022013.1:46903385-46905639 GCF_000317375.1 Microtus ochrogaster | reverse complement strand
GCAATAGGCGGTGCAGTAGATCTAGAGGAGTTCATATAGACAACGCATTGCAGCAATAGGCGGTGCAGTAGATCTAGAGGAGTTCATATAGACAATGAATTGCAACAACAGGCAGTTCAACAGATGGTACAATAGAAAGTGGGAGATTTGCCAATACAGGAAAGAATGGTGGAGAGTTTCACCCAGGTGGCACTGGAAGAGGCATAGACACAGAAGAAGTTTAGTGACCACAACAGAGCTCATTGCCACTGACTAAGTGCTTAAGAGATCCTGGCAAATTTGGTCATTCTATTTGGCTCTTACAACTATCTTTCAAGATAAACATTATCTTCATCTTGTCGGGGAGGAAGTTGGAGAGGCCATTTACCCAAGGAGCACAGCAGTAATGGCAGAATCTGGCCAGAGTCCAGGGCTTTCCACAATCAAAGGTCAAGCAAGCCTTCTACCCTTTGACTTGAATGACTTGAGGATACAAAGACAAATAGTTCAAAGAGATCGACATTTAGACAGAGCAGAAAGGATGATGTTTCTAGTGGTCATGGGGAGCTGAAGGTGATTCTAATTGTGGATGTGACAGACGGCGAAATCCCTGCTGCCCAGTAGGTGGAGACAGAATGTCTTTCAAGTTGCAGTCCTATGGCTAGAGGAACCTATAGGTGGTTACTGGTTCCACAATGGCAAGCTAAGCACTCAGCTTATATGTAGATCTGCCTTTACCATGCTTTCCCTCTTTGCACGATACTAGTGAGTACTCTCAGTTTTGAGGTGCAAATGACTGCACACATTTTTGAACTAGCAAGTCAAGGGAAACATCTGAGAGAACAGATTATGGCTGTCACCACCTCTGCTCCAAGGCGTTCCTGATTCGAGGCAGGTACTGAGCCATTTTAGCACTAAGCCGGTTAAGAACAAAGGCTTACGGCAGAAATGGCAGAGAAGCAAGAAGGAGAGACTACAGATGCCATCCCTTCAGTTCCCAGACCAGAGAGCCTAGGCCTCTGCTGCAGTCCAGCTTCACAAAGACACTGGACCTCACTGATGGAGAGAACACTGGAAGACCCGGAGTCAAGCATGAATGGAACTAGATGCCAGAGTGAGAAAAAACGCTGCACTCTCTGCTCCTCTGCTCTAATTTCCTTAGCTTTCCTTGTCCTCTGAGACCGTGTGCCACTATTAGAGGCCATAACACATTGCCTAATGTCCCATGCTCTCTAATCTACAGCTTCTTTGAGAGTCTTATTAGCTTTTCATAAGCACTTTGTTATCGGAAATGGTCGATATCTATATCCAGCTGTTTTCTCCCATGAGTCAACGGTCCATCAGCTCTGCCACACTCCAAGCTCCTTTACCAAAGCCCCCAGTTGGGTAGTGCTTACATTTCCTCTACAAGTCGTGTCCCTAGCAGAATGCCATCAGGGAAAGGATGAAAATGTTCCATGCGGTGTTAATTAGACGCAAGACCTAATCCTTCCCAGACCTACTTTAAACAGTGACAGTGGTTTCAAGGCAGGAGGCAGAGTGGCTTTCCCTCCAGGAAAGTGGGCCCTGACTTTGGAGCCTTTCTTCTAGGTCAGAACTAGTAACTGTTGTCCTAGTGACTTGGCTTGCCTCTGGCCTTGGGTCGGGACCAGACAAACCCAAAGCATGCTTATCACAGGTATGAAGTCCTGGGAGCTGAGCAATCTGTCTGTCTGGAAAAGAGCTGGAAGCCTCAGCCATTAAACAACACAACATGAACCGGCAGTCAACCTCTGGCCTTTACATGCGTGTGTACACGTTACTGACCCTCTACCCTAACACACATACACTGCACATACACATGAACAACATGGATCAGCAGTTAACCTCTGGCCTTTACGTGCATGTATATGTGTTACTAACCCTCTGTCCTAACACACACACACATTGCACATACACATGAACAACATGGACCGGCAGTTAACCTCTGGCCTTTACATGTGTGTGTACACATTACCAACCCTTTGCCCTAACACACATACACTGCACATACACATGAACAACATGGATCAGCAGTTAACCTCTGGCCTTTACGTGCATGTATATGTGTTACCAACCCTCTGTCCTAACACACACACACACACACACACACACACACACACACACACTGCACATACACATGAACAACATGGACCGGCAGTTAACCTCTGGCCTTTACATGTGTGTGTACACATTACCAACCCTCTGCCCTAACACACACACACACACACACACACACACACACACACACACACAC